>NW_026946049.1:236681-307591 GCF_034702125.1 Engraulis encrasicolus
CCCACCGCCACACGCCTATGGCAGACAGGCAGACAACTGTGATTTCACTGTATGGTTTAACTGTATTACTTGAAATAATTGTGTGAATGTGACAAATAAATCTCCTGATATTCTTATATCCTTGCATAATACATGAAAAAGAAGTAAGGATTGAGTAACACATTGCATAAGCATGTCACACCGCAGGACATGAAGTCACACCACAGGCCATTTTAATCTTTTTCTATACATGACTAACTTCTGAGCTCACATTAGATAATGATGTTGTGTTTAATCTTAATATGTGTTTTTGTTTAAAAAAACAACAACATTGTTTCCTTCTATAAGAGCAGTCACACCACAGGACGCCATAAAATGAACCTAAGCATTGCGTGACAGAAACATTGCAATATGTACACATATTAAGAGGTTAATAGTCACCTTAAACTTCTGCAACATTCTCAATAACTGAGGTACTGACTGGTTAGGAGCCTGTCATTAAGACCTTTGTAGTTGGCCTTGCAGCTATCCGTCCACAAACCTGACATACATGTCACCCCGCAGGACGCAATTTGTGGCCATAGTCTTTGGTTTTGGGCTGGCCACAGTTAAAGCGCGCTCTCTGCACCGGCAAACCTTACACCGGCAAACCTCGGTCCATGGCACGGCGCATCTCCTCCTCTCGCCGCCGCCAGAGGGTGGTGCGGGGCCTCTTTCGGCAGCTGATGGAGGTCTGCACTGTCTGCCACTGCCGTGATGGTGGAGGTCTGGGCTGAAGGTGCGAGAGGAGTAGATGAGCCGTGTCCTGAACCGAGCAAGGTTTGCCGGTGCAGAGAGTGAGCAGTGCCCTGGAGCAGTGTTTCCCAACCAGGGGTACGTGTACCACTAGGGGTACGCGAGCACACCTCAGGGGGTACGCGAAAAAATGTGATAATGACAATTGAATAGAGTATAGTCATACTAGGATAAAGGAAAATATAGGGAGCATGGGATAGGGGGTACTCATGGTACAACAAAAAGGCCAACAACAAATGGGGCGGTACGCGAGTCAAAAAAGGTTGGGGAAACACTGCCCCTGGAGCGAGAACTGCCGGTGGGGCTGTGGTGGAGGAGGTGTGGGCAGGTGGTGCAGTGCTGCGGGAGACGTGGGGCGGTGGAGCAGGAAATATTATGGTGATGGGGTGGCCTGGTGGAAGCAGAAAGGTGAGCTGGGGCTGAGTCGGCAGGACATGACTGATGGTGGGCTGTGCTGGGGAAGGCGGTGATGGTGATGTTAGTGACCGAAATGTTCGTGATAGCGGTGATGGGAAAGGGCTGGGGTTGTGGGACCATGACAGCTCTGTGGAGACAGAGTACATATGCCACATTTACAGAATATCACACACATATATTGTACATAAAGATACAATGACTGGCAGGTGAAACTTATTTAAATAAATAGTTAACAATAATAAAGAAGGTGTTGAAAAAGGAGAAGATTATAATGAATAATTTCAAAAGGCCACATTACTGTTTCTCAATTGGGGTGCTACAGTAGCCTGGTCCTGACCATCCCATAATACTACCATTTCATTTTGTATTCAGGGTCTGGCATTTGTTTGCTCTGAAGCGATTGCAGGAAGCAGGAAGTTTACTTTGCACTCGGTTATGGTTTGAAATTATTGGACACAATCGCAGACAGTTACTCAACAACAACATAGCGCAGACCAATGGCTGGGGTCAGGCCAGGGCTATATCGGATTCTGCGGCCACCCTCTGGTGGTGGAAGGTGCGAGAGGAGATGCGCCTTCCCCTGGTGCGAGGAATGAGGGTGCGAGATGGAGCCATTGCAACAAGTGCACAGAGTGTGTAGCGGCAACTCTGGATGAACTCTGGAACTCTGGTGAACGCAGACGTGGGCACGGAGTTGTGCACTAGCTCGGGCTGTGGCAACAGATGCATTTCCATGCACAGAGTGAGTAGCCGTGACTCTGGATGCTGACCACAACACAGACTCTGGATGCACCCTGGAACTAGGGCCTGCAGCGCGGCTGCACTGGATAGCTTGAACCTGAGATATGGAGCAGATGTAGAGCAGATGTGGAGAGAGAGGTCGTCAATGTCGAGGGGTGGTACCTGGCATCATGGGCGCAGATGCATTTCCCGACTCTTGATGCACCCCCAGTGCTGGGGCCTGCGGCACTGCATCGCAGACACTGAAAGTCACCACGCAGCAGAATGTGAGGGTGGCAAAGCTCCAACACCATGGCCTCCACCATTATACTGGTACAGCACTGCACAGAGAGAGAGAGAGAGAGATAGAGAGAGAGAGAGAGAGAGAGAGAGAGAGAGAGAGAGAGAGAGAGAGAGGGCGAGAGTTACTTAAGACTTATGACTCATTAGATGAAAACGTCACTATGTAAACCGATGTGACACATACTGCTCACCGCCTGGCGTAGGATGCGATGTGAAGATGGCAAAGCTTCAACATCATACTGGTCCAGGGATGTTACTGCACACAGAGAGAGAGAGAGAGAGAGAGAGAGAGAGAGAGAGAGAGAGAGAGAGAGAGAGAGAGAGAGAGAGAGAGAGAGAGAGAGAGAGAGAGGACTTATGACTCGTTTGACACGATTATACTGGGGGTTTTTTCCTCGAAGCGAAGGGCATGCATACGACACCCCCCATCCAACCGAACGCTGACTTCACTCGGTATTCAACAACAAAATACATTACTTCATATTTAATATTACACCACTGGAATTGCTTGGACAAATCTTTAGGGCTTTCACAAATAAACACAGTCCAATTAGGCCTAATCACGTTTAAACAGGTCAAGCATTTATCAGCCACATTTTCACATCACGATAACCATGAAAAATAAGCAATTACGCAAACAAACTTGACTGACAACAACTTGAACTTGAACACCAATACTGCTTCGAAAAACGACGAATTTGGTCGCTTTGAACAACGTTAAGCAAAGAAATGATGATACAGTAGGGGCCTACTAGGCTACTTACCACTATGACCACTTTTACTCGGTAAATTATGAACCTGCCGCGCATTGGGAGGCTTTTTTATACTTGGAGTGGAACTTGCAGGAGGAATTTTCGTGGTTGAGTTACCTGCGCCTGTATCGATCAAGCGCTGTGCTTTTATTCCTTTCAAGTGGGCACCATCATGTGGCATGCCGAGATTGGACAGTAGGCGAAACGGCAAGTTTTTTGGCCTCCTAAACTATTTTTGCTGAATTTAATTCTGTTATTTTTTGGAATGCATAGGCCTACATGCGAGGGCAACTAAAAGTGAGACATTTGTGAAACATCAAATGAGACATCTTTTTATTTTATTTTTCTTCAGGATTTTTGGCGCCATCATGTGTTCATACCGAAGTAGTGCAGAGGGTTTTTTCAGGGTTTTTTTCCTCTCCATTATTGTATTGGTTTATTTTTGCTTTTGTATTGATGCAATGTTGAAAAAAACGTATGGAACAATAAAAGATTATGGAATAATGAAAGACACAAAACTAATGCTTTCACACATAGAAGTATTTATTTAGAAAATATATTATAAAAAAGACACAACAACAAGGTAAATGTAAAAAAAAAAAAAATGTCCATGTCCATTAGGCCATTTTGTCTCTTCTTTCGGCCAGCCACAGCTGTACTGTTTTGCCAGCATAGAGGGAGCAGAAATACTCCCCCCCTTGCTGGCTGTGTCCAAACTCCTTTCGCTGTGGCTGGCCACAGAAGGAGCAGATTCTCAGTTTATGGGTCTTTCTGGGCTTCTTGCCCCTCGCCACAGCCTTGGTGGCTGCATCAGCCACCCTCTTCTTCCTCCAGGCTGTGGTTCGGGGCGCCTTATCAATGTCCTCAGCCCCCTTGGCCTTCAGCCATTCCTGAGCTGTTGGGGCCCCAGGACCTTCAGCGAGCTGGCAATAAAACTTGCCTTTGTAGAGGGCATGGCCGTCCTCCACAGTCCTGGGGTTCCTGCATGTCATACAGGGCTCCCCAGGCTCCATTTCCAGGTCCTCTGTCTGGTCCTGGAGGATGACGGCATCCCTCTCGGCCTTCGCGTGTATCTGGTGCTGCGGTTGAGGCCACTGGTGCTAGGCTGCTGCTGCTGCTGCTGAGGCCCCACTGCCTCTGAGCTGTCCTCCTCGGCCTTCACCGTCACCGTCCGCCCTCCCTGAAAACGAATAAACTGTCCACATGTGCAAAATACCGATTAAAAGAACGATAGGCCAATCCTACATTTGTTTGTGGAAACAGCGCGCACGGTGCTTGCCAATATTCTTTATTTGAGCGAACACGTTTATTCAGACGCTAGGCTATAGGCCTGACAGTCATTTCCAGTCACAGCCAGTTTCCTGATGACCATGGCCATGATAATTCAGCTGTGTTCATTCACACTCATTTAGCCTGGTTTCTATTTCAGAGGATATGGATAACAAAACGTTATTTCACTGATTGATGGTTGGCTGAAGCCAATCAATACAAACTATCCAAATTATCATAAAGTTCATACCTTAATTAAATGGTTATTCCTTCCAAGGTAGACAACATACAGCCTACCCGCATATACATTTTACATGTATGGTAGCCTACTTAAAATGAAAACAAAAGGGTTGAAAGTAAAGGCCTTATATGGAGATTTTTAAGCATAAACATCTTAAAGAATTAGGCCCACAAAATGTTACAATGAAATGTAATAGGCCTAGGCTATGTTTGTTATGTAGCCTACAGTATATTATCATGTCACTGCTCTGTATACTGCACAAATCAAACTGTACAGTCAAATTTGAGTGACTGCGATTTACTTTGCCCAGACCAGATAAGTTCATATGAGTACTGTCATTATTGTTTCTGCCCAAAGACTTGTCTTTTTTTTTTTTTTTGCTTATTGCAGACTCAGGTCAACTCTTGCATGGTTCTGGAGTTTGGGCTGCTTGGTCCATCCCCCTCCCTCTCCAGGACGTACTCATCACAGCAACCACCCCCCCCCCACACACACACACACACACACACACTAACACCACCCCTAGCTCCTCCTACGTAGGTCTACTCATGGGGCAACCGTATGTGGGGTTAAATCAAACTAGTTCCTTCTATCCTTTGCTGTTGCTTAGCCTCTTGCCTCATGACACCTCGGCTCAGTAGAGAAAACAATAGTTGTTTTCACACTTGGTCCCTTTCAGCCATTTCAGTGAACTCAGACCTGTGACTCAGCATTTTGTGTGCATATGTGAACGCTCCCCTTGCAAGTGAACCGTAATGACACCTTTATTGATGTGGTCTCAGTGCGGTCCGCTTATGAGTCCTGAAAAGTTACACCTGTGACTGGTGCAATCACTTAAGGAGAGCTCTAGAGGTGATCACAGAGTAAAAATAGGGCTCATACTCCATTAAAGTGGGACCAGAACGAGCAGCTGGTTCTTTTTTAATACATTCAAAATATGAACAATGTGAACAATATTGGTGGTTGACGTTTAAGGCCGTAATGCAAAAAAAAGGTTTTTTCCAATTCCTGAAAAAAATGATGGAAAAAAATTGGAAGAAAATGAAGCCCCTAGTGGTCCGTGGAATTTCGCCTAATTTTTGCCATTTTTGGGAAAATGTGTCCTGCGGTGTGACATCCTTGGTGTGACATTTCTGTAAGATACAATAAAATTATTAATATTCTGCACAAACATATCCCCATGCTATTTCCCCACCACTACTACCCACCTGCACCCCCACCTCCACCCCCACACGCCTATGGCAGACAGGTGATTTCACTGTATGGTTTAACTGTATTACTTGAAATAATTGTGTGAATGTGACAAATAAATCTCCTGATATTCTTATATCCTTGCATAATACATGAAAAAGAAGTAAGGATTGAGTAACACATTGCATAAGCATGTCACACCGCAGGACATGAAGTCACACCACAGGAAATTCACTGCATTGTGGCCATTTTAATCTTTTTCTATACATGACTGACTTCTGAGCTCATGCTAACTTGATAATGATATTGTGTTTAATCTTAATATGTGTTTCCTATAAGAGCAGTCACACCACAGGACGCCATAAAATGAACCTAAGCATTGCGTGACAGAAACATTGCAATATGTACACATATTAAGAAGTTAATAGTCACCTTAAACTTCCGCAACACTCTCCAATAACTGAGGTACTGACTGGTTAGGAGCCTGTCATTAAGACCCTTGTAGTTGGCCTTGCAGCTATCCGTCCACAAACCTGACATACATGTCACCCCGCAGGACGCAATTTGTGTTACGAAATTGAACTTGTAGTTAATATTACTAGTTACTAGTTTTGAGCTTTTGTCACATTCATATATCTTAATATAAAGTTAATATTTATGCATTCACGCCAAATGCTTCATAAATTATTCAAAATGATGTTGGTTAATATATATATATATATAGGCCTATATATATATATATATATATATATATATATATATATATACATATTATATTCCAGGTTTTATTAATGTTACAGTCACACCGCAGGACATTTGACATATAAACCTTTACATAAATCTTAACAAAAATGTTTCTTCTCATCTAAGACTAATATGAAACATAATGTACCACATCTTCTTTCATTTACATTTGTTTTTAAGAGGAAAAATAACAGTTTTGTAGGTTTTTAACCAATGTTACGTAAAAACAAGGCGTCACGTCAACCACCCATGAACAGAAATTAAATTTTGTGGAGTTGTTGAAAATGACAAAAGGAACAAGTGATTAAATTCTGGCATTGCTGGCCCGCTTCTCCACCAGCCATTGTTCAGGAGTCCGTCCAGCTGGGTCCACCCAGCAGAAATGCTCGCCCTTGTAGTTGCTGTGGCCATAGTCTTTGGTTTTTGGCTGGCCACAACGCGTACAGTTAAAGCGCGCTCTCTGCACTGGCAAACCTTGCACCGGCAAACCTCGGTCCATGGCACGGCGCATCTCCTCCTCTCGCACCTTCCACCACCAGAGGGTGGTGCGGGGCCCCTTTCGGCAGCTGGTGGAGGTCTGGGCAGCCACTGCCGTGCTGGTGGAGGTCTGGGCTGAAGGTGCAAGAGGAGGAGATGAGCCGTGTCCTGAACCGAGCTTTGCCGGTGCAGAGAGTGAGCAGTGCCCTGGAGCGAGAACTGCCGGTGGAGCTGTGGTGGAGGAGGTGTGGGCAGGTGGTGCAGTGCTGCGGGAGACGTGGAGCAGAGAGAGAGAGAGAGAGAGAGAGAGAGAGAGAGAGAGAGAGAGAGAGAGAGAGAGAGCAAGAGTTACTTAAGACTTATGACTCGTTAGATGAAAACGTCACAATATAAACCGATGTGACATATACTGCTCACCGCCTGGCATAGGATGCGATGTGAAGATGGCAAAGCTTCAACATCATACTGGTCCAGGGATGTTACTGCAGAGAGAGAGAGAGAGAGAGAGAGAGAGAGAGAGAGAGAGAGAGAGAGAGAGAGAGAGAGAGAGAGAGAGAGAGTATAAAACAAAATACATTACTTCATATTTAAAGGCCAACTTCCGATAAAACTCAGTTTTACTCACTCCTTTCGAAGATCGGACGGTCACCCCAAGTTAAACTCACTTGCAAGGCTCTCATAGCGGTGCGTCAACTCTCCTGGCTGTGTTTCCCGGTGTTTCCCAATTTACATCAATAATGCAGAGAAACGAGCGAATCACGAAAGCCTTTCTGTGTTTCGTCACGTCGAAAGAAGGCGTTGCCCACAAAGGTTTATATCGACCCATTTATCTAAAAACATGTCGAGTATTTTTTTTCTGCTTGTTTTCAAAACAAGCAACGTCTGGTGGTCCGAAACATAGCTTAGCTTAGCTATCAGCTGGTTGCTACTCTCAGGTACACACACAGCACAAAGCCTCATACATAAAGCCTGCTCACTCCGGTTGCTCCGTGCCTACAGCTCGCCTAGGGGTCGCTGTCGAAAGAGCACAGCCCTGAATGGAGCCTGCACGCCTCCGTTGGCGCCCCTATAGTGCAGTACCACCCGGAGAAGTGGCGACTCTGTTTCCCATTACATTCTCTCCCAAGGCTGGAGGACTGAGCCAATCAGAGACGCGTTTCTTTGAGAGCAGGAGGAGTGAGCCAATCAGAGACGCATTTCCACGAGAAACACGGAACACTCTCTCGTTTCTCCACAAGCCACCTTGCCAGCTTGCAAAAACGTCTTGAAACAAAGCAACCAGAACGTTTTTTAAAACAGGACCAACGCGTAACACATTCAATAACAATTGGGAACACGGCAATATTAATTAAATTACGTTGAGAGGCGATCTTTAATATTACACCACTGGAATTGCTTGGACAAATCAGAGGGTGGTGCGGGGCCCCTTTCGGCAGCTGGTGGAGGTCTGGGCTGCCACTGCCATGCTGGTGGAGGTCTGGGCTGCCACTGCCGTGCTGGTGGAGGTCTGGGCTGAAGGTGCAAGAGGAGGAGATGAGCGGTGTCCTGAACCGAGCTTTGCCGGTGCAAGGTTTGCCGGTGCAGAGAGTGAGCAGTGCCCTGGAGCGAGAACTGCCGGTGGAGAGGTGGTGGAGGTGGAGAGGGGAGGTGGTGCAGTGGAACGGGAGACGTGGGGCGGTGGAGAAGTGCTGCGGGAGACGTGGGGCGGTGGAGCAGCGCTGGGATGGGCGTGGGGCGGTGGAGCAGTGCTGGGGTGGGCGTGGGGCGGTGGAGCAGTGCTGGGGTGGGCGTGGGGCGGTGGAGCAGTGCTGGGGCGGGCCTGGATCCGTGGAGAAGTGCTGGGGTGGGCCTGGATCCGTGGAGCAGTGCTGGGGGAGACGTGGGGCGGTGGAGCAGCGATCAATATGGTGGTGGAGTGACCTGGTGGAAACTGGAAGGTGAGCTGGGGCTGAGCCGGCAGGACATGACTGGTGGTGGGCTGTGCTGATGCGTTGCTGGGGAAGGCGGTGTTGGTGATGGTGATGTTAGTGACCGAAATGTTCGTGATAGCGGTGATGGGAAAGTGCTGGGGTTGTGGGACCATGACAGCACTGTGGAGACAGAGTACATATGCCATATTTACAGAATATCACACACATATATTGTACATAAAGATACACTGACTGGCAGGTGACGATTATTTAAATAAATAGTTAGAATAAATAAATAGAAAAAGGAGAAGATTATAATGAATAATTACAATAGACCACATTACTGTTTCTCAATGGGGGTGCTACAGTAGCCTGGTCCTGACCATCCCATAATACTACCATTTCATTTCGTATTCATGGTCTGGCATTTGATTGCTCTGAAGCGATTTCAGGAAGCAGGAAGTTTACACTCAGTTATGGTTTGAAATGATTGGACACAATCGCAGACAGTTACTCAACAACAACATAGCGCAGACCAATGGCTGGGGTCAGGCCAGGGCTATATTGGATTCTGCGGCCATCCTCTGGTGGTGGAAAGTGTGAGAGGAGATGCGCCTTGCCCTGGTGCGAGGAATGAGGGTGCGAGATGGAGCCATTGCAACAAGTGCACAGAGCGGCAACTCTGGATGAAATCTGGAACTCTGGTGAACACAGACGTGGGCACGGGGTTGTGCACCAGCTCAGGCTGTGGCAACAGATGCATTTCCCTGCACAGAGTGAGTAGCCGTGACTCTGGATGCTGACCACAACACAGACTCTGGATGCACCCTGGAACTGGGGCCTGCAGCGCGGCTGCACTGGATAGCTTGAACCGGAGATATGGAGCAGATGTGGAGCAGATGTGGAGAGACAGGTCGTCGATGTCGAGGGGTGGTACCTGACATCATGGGCGCAGATGCATTTCCCGACTCTTGATGCACCCCCAGTGCTGGGGCCTGCGGCACTGCATTGCAGACCTCGAAAGTCACCACGCAGCAGGATGTGACGGTGGCAAAGCTCCAACATCATGGCCTCCACCAGCATACTGGTACAGCAGAGGGAGAGAGAGAGAGAGAGAGAGAGAGAGAGAGAGAGAGAGAGAGAGAGAGAGAGAGAGAGCAAG
Source organism: Engraulis encrasicolus (assembly GCF_034702125.1). NCBI lineage: Eukaryota > Metazoa > Chordata > Actinopteri > Clupeiformes > Engraulidae > Engraulis > Engraulis encrasicolus. The sequence continues at coordinate 246,642 of NW_026946049.1, forward strand.
AATTACTTAAGACTCATGACTCGTTAGATGAAAACGTCACTATGTAAACCGATGTGACACATACTGCTCACCGCCTGGCGTAGGATGCGATGTGAAGATGGCAAAGCTTCAACATCATACTGGTCCAGGGATGTTACTGCACACAGAGAGAGAGAGAGAGAGAGAGAGAGAGAGAGAGAGAGAGAGAGAGAGAGAGAGAGAGAGAGGACTTATGACTCGTTTGACACGATTATACTGGGGTTTTTTTTCTCGAAGCGAAGGGCATGCATACGACACCCCCCATCCAACCGAACGCTGACTTCACTCGGTATTCAACAACAAAATACATTACTTCATATTTAATATTACACCACTGGAATTGCTTGGACAAATCTTTAGGGCTTTCACAAATAAACACAGTCCAATTAGGCCTAATCACGTTTTAACAGGTCAAGCATTTATCAGCCACATTTTCACATCACGATAACCATGAAAAATAAGCAATTACGCAAACAAACTTGACTGACAACAACTTGAACTTGAACACCAATACTGCTTCGAAAAACGACGAATTTGGTCGCTTTGAACAACGTTAAGCAAAGAAATGATGATACAGTAGGGGCCTACTAGGCTACTTACCACTATGACCACTTTTACTCGGTAAATTATGAACCTGCCGCGCATTGGGAGGGCTTTTTATACTTGGAGTGGAACTTGCAGGAGGAATTTTCGTGGTTGAGTTACCTGCGCCTGTATCGATCAAATGCTGTGCTTTTATTCCTTTCAAGTGGGCACCATCATGTGGCATGCCGAGATTGGACAGTAGGCGAAACGGCAAGTTTTTTGGCCTCCTAAACTATTTTTGCTGAATTTAATTCTGTTATTTTTTGGAACGCATACATGCGAGGGCAACTAAAAGTGAGACATTTGTGAAACATCAAATGAGACATCTTTTTATTTTATTTTTCTTCAGGATTTTTGGCGCCATCATGTGTTCATACCGAAGTAGTGCAGAGGGTTTTTTCAGGGTTTTTTTCCTCTCCATTATTGTATTGGTTTATTTTTGCTTTTGTATTGATGCAATGTTGAAAAATACTTATGGAACAAAAAAAGATTATGGAATAATGAAAGACACAAAACTAATGTTTTCACAAATATGTGTATTTATTTGAAATATATTCTAAAAAACACACAACAACAATGTAAATGTATAAAAAAGTACCAGAAAAAAATGTCCATGTCCATTAGGCCATTTTGTTTCTTCTTTCGGCCAGCCACAACTCTACTGACTTGCCAACATAGAGGGAGCAGAAATACTCCCCCGCCCTTTGCTGGCTGTGTCCAAACTCTTTCCTCTGTGGCTGGCCACAGAAGGAACAGATCCGCAGCTTGTGGGTTTTTCTAGGCTTCATGCCCCTTGCCACAGCCTTCGTGGCTGCATCAGCCACCCTCTTCTTCCTCCAGGCTGTGGTTCGGGGTGCCTTGTCAATGTCCTCAGCCCCCTTGGCAGTCCCTCCAGTTTTTCGCGATTCAGCGATCGCGTGGATTCATGCAAATTCAATGATATTCCGCATAATTTCACGATGCCGCGTAATTCCTGTAAAGCCGCATTTTTCCCGCAAAATTTCAACATTCTGTGGAGTTTATTGATTTATATTTTCGTCAAAAAAATAAAAATGTGACTACAATAGGCCTACCACCGGAGACGAAAACCAATACGAAGCATTTTTGTTAATATGTCACTGAAACATTGAAAAAGAATTGCCTGCTATTTCGGAAGTCGCGACCCTCATCTCAGCTGTTCCGCGTCTCTCCTCCCCTCCCTCACACATAGGCTACACGCAGGCGTCGGTGCTGCACACCCATTTTTTAACAGCAGTAGCCTACTTTTCAGTGCAATCCTGGGTGGAAAAAGTATTGTTGCCCATTTATCCATGACGAAGAAGTGTATGCAGTCATGAAATAGTGGCGGTAGGCTACTGTCGCACAGTAGCAAACATCTTACGTTAGGCTACATTTTTGCGAAAATTCTCCACTCTCCCCTGTCGCTTTCATGAGCATACCCGACGGTCGTTGTCTGATCTTTTTTCAATGTTCGCTAATGTTTGTAATTTAAGGGTCTATGTCTATGCTTAGGCACAAGCCTTCTGATAACAATCACTGTAGTGCCGATCGCAAAGGTTTCGGAAGTGTGGAGTTTTGCAACTTTTCAGTCAAGGACACCGAGATAGGAAGTGAACGGCCCTTCCACGCTTTCACTGTGTTATTGCAATAAAGTCTTGCGAATCCATGCAACCATGCGCACACAACCATGTCAACGAGAGCGTGTATGCCATCACAACTTTGCATCAAGCAAATAATAGCCTATGCAACAGCTTGCAATACGAGCACGAGAGAGAGAGAGAGAGAGAGAGAGAGAGAGAGAGAGAGAGAGAGAGAGAGAGAGAGACGCGTCTTCCAACAGGTGACATTGTATTAACGCTTGCATACAGCCTGGCTAAATACGCCGCGACGCTCTTCATTAGGACTAGTGGTAGGCTATACCCACAAGTATTTTTTCATAACGCGCTGTCCCGTTTTCCCCCGAAGTCGTTCTAAAATATCGACAGAGATTTATGAGTGTCGCGGCCATGATTTTTTTTACACATTGGACGCACTGGCTAATAAGACGCTCTGACAGTTTTTGACAATATTTTATTATTCTATTATATAGGAAGTGTGTTTCTGAATCTCTCTCTCTTTTGTCTTAAGCCTGCTTAGACTGATTGTGGTTTTCAGTTAGCCTACCAAAAAAACCCAGAAAGGGATGCAAAATCTTTGCAAAAAATGAGAAAATGCCGCAAAATCTTTGCAAAAAATCAGAAAATGCCGCCACAAAATCAGGCATTTTGACCGCAAAAATCACAAAATCCCAGTGCAAAATCCTGGAGGGACTGCCTTGGCCTTGAGTCAGTCCTGGGCTGTTGGGGCTCCAGGACCTTCAGCGAGCTGGCAATAAAACTTGCCTTTGTAGAGGGCATGGCCGTCCTCCACAGTCCTGGGGTTCCCGCAAGTCTTGCAGGGCTCCCCAGGCTCCATTTTCAGGTCCTCCGCCTGGTCCTGGAGGACGACGGCATCCCTCTCGGCCTTCTTCTGCCGCTTATAGCGGGTGCTGCGGTTGAGGCCACTGGTGCTAGGCTGATGAGGCTGCTGCTGCTGAGGCCCCACTGCCTCTGTGTCCTCCTCGGCCTTCACCTCCACCGTCTGCCGTCCCTGCTTCTCCAGGAGCCACTGCCTCGCTGTCTTCGCTCCAGGCCCTTCCACGAGCTCACAGTAGAACTCTGTGAAGACGGCGTGGTGGTCCCCCTTGTCTTTTGGCTCCCCACATGCACTGCAGGGGGACGCTGGTCGAGATGGTGAGGTGGCAGCAGAGGACGAGGAGGAAGAGGATATACGCCTCTTCCACAGAGCCGGCTCAGGGGAGGAGGAGGACGAAGACGACGATGGCGAAGAGGAAGATGGAGGCAAAGGACGTGAAGGTCGTTGGGGTGGAGATGACACTAAACAGAAGAAATGCCAAAAGCAAGAAAAAAAAACAGTTGTATGTAGTGTATAAAGATGAATAAATAAATAATACAACAAAATGAAGATGAAATAGTTATAATTAATTAAATAAGAAACATGGCAAACCTTCCAAGTGTTTCTTTTTCTTGATTGACTTCCTGGGTATTTCCTTTTTTCTTCTCTTGCAGTCAGTGTGTGTGTGTGTGTGTGTGTAAGAGAGGGCCAAATTTACACCTTTCCTGGGAACACAGGACACTCCCCCTTATTCAGTGGTGTAGTCAACATTTTCATGGTGGTTATACTGCATATTGTAATATTTTTGAAGTTGGTATACTGTACATATATTTGTGCTATTCTAAATAATGGATCAATCCATTTTAAGTGGGTATACTGAAATCCCTGAAATTTAGAAGTGGGTATACTCCGTATACCTGCGTTCTACGTAGACTACACCACTGCCCTTATTTATGAGGTAACCTATCAGATACACAACTCCTCCTGCCAGGCCCTGGCCGTGAGACCGTTCGGCACCTTCTGGGGGGTGGTTCTGTGGGACGGCCTGGCTGGACCCTGATGGGGCCCTGTTCAATAGGGGGGTGTCTTAGATGTACGTTTACTCTGAACCTGTGATCTGGTCACTCCACTCAGATCACAAAGCGGTTCCCTCAGAAGTAAGGCTTTCTCAGATCAGCAGGTGGCACCTCGAGAACCATCGTGAGCACAGACATGTATAGGAAGACTAGATACGTCATCGCATATTTCAAGCACGTCCGCACAGGTCGGCCATATTAGCCCAGCCTAAACTCTCCACAGACCCTCCATTACACCTGAAGTTAACCGAAGAATTGAAATGTTGAGATGCTGAAAAATGTATACTGTTATTTCGCTGAAATATTGACACGTGTATATAAATTGTAGGGGGCCTTAAAACTTAAGTGTAGACTGAGGTAAAACGCCCAGGAGAGTAATATGCTTCCCACTTATTTATTTTTCAAAAAATAGAGATAGACCAAGAACAAATACACATTGTAACCGTTGTGCATTACTTTGATGGAAGGAATATATTAATTGCATTTGCACCAAATTAATGACGACAGATGACGTACTGGAAGAGAGATTACATAGCAACAATTTAATTCTAAGCGTCATGGCTCATTTTGAATACAGGGTGGAGCTGTCGAACCCATGTAGCTCAGTGTTTCTCAACCTTTTTTTAGGCGAGGCACCCTTTCAATTCATGAAAAATTTCAAGGCACCCCAAACCAACAAGCCGTAACATGGCATTGCATCTGATACCACAAAAGCTTAGAAAAGTAACACATTTGGAGACGTCACACAACCTACATTCAAAGTTGGATCGGACTGGGGCGACCTATATTTACTTTATTGTGCGTAAATCAATGGCAGATGAAAGATTCCACTGACTAGCATTAACTTATCAATTTAGACAAATATGTATCATATTACATAATGTATTCATCAGCCACGTTTCCCCGGCACCCCTGAGGGGCCCTGCGGCACCCCAGGGTGCCCCGGCACCCCTGTTGAGAATCACTGATGTAGTCCACATGGGAACGTTTAATTGTTATTTTACTGAAAATATAAAAGAAAACTTTGTGCATTTGTTTATGGGATCTATTTAATTAATTGAATAAGCCTACTAAACCATGATTGTTGGCCCATGGACATTAATTTATAATGTAATGTAATATAATATAATATAACGTGAATATTAATCACTATGCAGTATCAACATAATACTTATGTTCGGAATTTTTTATACTGTATAACAAACCAAGGGAATTTGAGCGAATTATGGCCATCTGAAGAGTATGGATCACCAAAAACTCACTGCAACTGGTTGAGCCAGCAGGCTGGGCTGTCATGGCCGCCATGTGCAGATGTTCTACTTTCAGTGACGGGAACGGGGATGACGCATCTTCCTATACATGTCTGTGATCCTGAGTCTACCATTCTCGGAGACTGAAGTTCAAACATTGTGGTGTCCATTTTGCTCCCTCTGAGCTCAACCTGTGATCTGGGCACTACTCCTCCTTCACTTGAAGTCCTCTCAGATCAGACACCTTCAGAAGTAAGGCCTGCTCAGATAAGCTGGTGGGGTGACCCCTTGAGAAGAGTGTAGTGGTCTCAGAGACTGATGTTAAGTTCAAACACTGTTGAGTCCATTTGAAATGCAAAAAGTAGACACTGTCTCGTGGGACTGTTTAGTATCCCTCCCTCCCACAGTAAAGCATGTTTTGGGAATTATAAAAACTTTGTTGTAAAATCTAAGCACTTGAAATGTAAGTTGACCTCAAAAGATTTCCTTGACCAAAGGTCTTAATGTATAGAATGTAATGTGGAATCATATTTTGGAAACTTTGTAAACCATGCTAAGTAATAAACTGTTAAATAAACCACCATTAAGTAATTATTATAAAGTCAGGAAACAATGTTATGTTTTTCAAAGAAAAATGAGATTCACTGTGCCAAACACACATAATACAAAAGAACATTTAACATGAACACAAACACACACACACACACACACATACACATACACATACACATACACACACACACACACACAGACACACACAGTATTTACATATTTAAATAAGTCCTTTAAAGTCATTTTTAAGGCTGTGGTGGCTGCTGTTGTTGCTGTTGCTGTTGCTCTTCCTGCCTCCTCTTCTCAGCTTTCCACTGTGCGATTGTCCTGCCAGCGGGGTCGGTGGTGGAGCAAAATTGTTCCCTCCCGTGGCTGCCGTGGCCATAGTGCCTGGTCCTTGGCTGGCCACATTTGCTGCAGTTATGGTGAGTCACCGTGCGGGGGGTCTTCACCGGGAGGCCTTGCTCACGGGCCCGATCAGCGGCCTCAGCGCGCTTCCTACGCCGCCACTTGGTAGCGCGGCTCGGTTCTGGGACCCCCGGAGCCGCCTGCTTCACAGCTGCCGGCAGCTGGGGCAGAGGAAGAGGATGGCTGCTGGTAGAGGGCTGTGGGATTGGCTGTGGGGGTGGCAGGAGGGCGAACAGGGGTGGCTGGGTGATGGTAGAGGACTGAGGGGGTTGCAGGAGGGCGAACAGGGGTGGCTGGCTCCCTGCAATGCTCAGGGATGGCTGTTGGCGGAGCAGAGTGAAGCTGAAGGAGGGAAGGGCAGCCATGGTGGAGGGTCCTTGGGTGAGGACGTAGCGCTGGGGCTGGGGCTGGGACAGTGGCTAGGAGGAAGGAGGGAAGCCAGGGTGGTGGCAGTGGCGGTGGTGGCGGTGGCGGCGGCGACGGCGACAGCAGAGGGAGTTGTGTTGGTGGAGGTAGCAGAGGGCCTGATGCCTCGCCGGGCGGTGAACATCTCGGGGGCCAACGGTCCCCTGATGGTCTTGGACCATCTTGGATCATGCCGTGCAGGCAGGGGCTCTGGGGCGACGCGGGAGGTGGTGGAGGCCGGGACTGCCATGGCAACCATGTCCCGCATGGATGCCTTTTCCCTCTTGCTGTGCCTGAGGGAAGCAAATGAGATGAAATTAATAACATGTTTATGACACTTTGTATAGCCAACACATACACACCCCACATGGATTCTTCTATGAAGAAAGACTCTTACCATTGGGAGATGGTCCTCTGGCTCAACGGGTACAGCTGGATGGGGGCGGCAGCCTTCAACTGCTGGCAGTTGAGGACATTATTCTGGATAATGCCGTAATCCTGGAGGACCGCCTTCCAACGCGGGACCCTCACTCCCATGATGGTTGTGGCCTCTCCATCATGGACCCGGCACAGCTCCAGGACCACAGCCTCCACCAGCCTGCTCAGCGATGGACACCGGGCCACGGCTGCTGCTCCCTTCCCCAAGAAGACACTGCACACAAACACACAAACACATACAGAAACACACACACGTTTACAGTGAGTTGACAACATACCGTGAAAAAAAACAAACCATACGTTTTACATCAGTGAAATAAATTAAGGCTTACCGCTTTGTGCTGTCCGTCACAGGAATAGAGGACTTAAGGTGCGAGGTCTTGAAGAAACCTTGCACCAGCCTCTTCTTGTGGTAGGGGGTGAAGTCCACAGGAGCCTTGTCCCAGTCCGCCAGCCTCTCCCACAGGGTGATGATGTCCCGGGCCTGGTCCTGAGTCAGGAACGTGTGGTGCCTCGACTCCACGAGGGCGTGGGCGAGGGCCACCACGTGCTGGTAGCCGCCCTTGCCATCAGGCCCGATGGTGTCCTGGGAAAAGAAAGCACACAGACAGACACAGATATTAACACCTCACCTTCAGACATGCAAAAAACTCTCCAACAGGTGATGGACTCCTGTGTAACTCACTTCATCCTCCTGCACCTCCATCACAGGAGCGCTCCCCTCCTCCTCCTCCTCCTCCTCCTCCTCCTCCTCAGGTGGAGTGGCGGAAGCCGGGGGTTGCCGGAGCAGCTGCTGGAGAGCCTCAGCATAGCCAGGCACACCGAGGTCTCCAAGCAGCTCGTGCCCGTCGCGGAAGCCCTCGTCCTCCTCCTCGTCCTCCTCCTCCGTGCCATCGGCAGCATCGGGATCGCCAAGCATCAGGAACTCACCAAGGGTGGCGCCCGACTGGGAGTATAAATACTCAACTCCACCCCGATGAGCTCCCCTGTGTCAACAAACAAACAAACAAACAGAAACACACACAGAACTGTTCACAGAATGGGCCATGACTCAGGGGGGAACAGTTCCTATACGGTGTCATGGTAGGTTACGGATGTAGATGTAACCCTTTGAAGCGCACTCCCGCGTTCGCCTGCCGGCTCTGGCACCTCTGCTCGCCCTCTGCGTTGTGTTACTGTTGTTAGTGGTGGCGGACAGGAGGCACAGTCGGTTGGGGAAAACACTCAGACGGACACGGAAGGGGTTCGGGATCGATGGGTTGGTTTTAATGATGAATTCAAGAGGGTTAACAGGATCTATAGGGTTGATTGACAAGACTCGCATCAGTTTTCAAACGCTAAAAACACATTACTGTAAGATGCTAACACATTTTCATACAAACTCCCATTGACGTTAGCATTCATTTTCATTCATACTGGATCGTTAAAAATACAAAAAAATACAAGCGCTACATTCACAAATCACTCAGCTTCTAAGAGCTTAATATTCCAACATATAAAGTAGCTCAACAAAACGAACTTTCAATGGTTCATATTTCACGTATTTCATACTTTAGATCTGAGGAAAAAGTTTGTTGCTTACCTATAGGGTTGATTGACAAGACTAAGGGAAATGGCGAACGAACTACAAACAAGTGTCAACCCTACGGGAAAACAGAAGGGCCAAAAGGCGATTCCAAAATATAAAACTCCTAGCGAAACATTGTCAAACAGCGACACCTAGTGGCGCAGCTTTAACACCAACATACACTTACTCAATACCTTACATCCACCCCTTCTTTAAGAGATGGCGTCCTCGACATCAGATTCAACCAAACCTACATGCAGCATAGGCGTACTCAAAGGGGTTTAGACAAACAAACAAAAAAAAGAATTTTAAAATAGGAAACAAGTGTGTGGTGTGAGGTGAGGTGTGGTGTGTGATGCATGTAGCATAAAGTGTAAGGATATAAGGTAGGTGTACATGGGGATATTCTTCATCTAGGGGTTTGCACTAAACTGTCCTAGGTGTATCCAGCTGCTCTTTTAGCTTTGGCTTTTTGCCACAATTTTCTTCCTCTCTCTATCTTCTCTTGGTCACTCTCAGTTTCCACGACATGAGACTGGTACGACAGTTTCAGGGGGGGGCGTCGACTCCTTCTTGGGTACCTCCTTGGGGTGTTGGCTGTTTCAGGGGAGGTGGCCTCACTGGTCACTGGGGTATCTGCCCGTGCTTCCACATTGCCCTGCTCTTCACTGAGCTGTTCCTCCTCGTCTGTCTCAGTGGTCACACCAGCTTCTACTTCTTCCATACTGCCATTCTCCATTTCCTCTTCCCTGTCGGTCCCACATGGCTCACTGTCTGATTGGCCCTCCTCCAAGGTCACTCTGCTGCTTCGGTCCACCGGGAGGAACATGCACTGGGTAAGGAGGTTTCTGTGAAGAACTCTCTCAGGACCTCCACTCTCAGGGCGCACTACGTAGACAGGTAAATTGGGCTGCTTCTTCACAACAAGGTATGGGCGTGACTCCCACCGGTCTCCCAACTTCTGCCTCCCCTCCACATGGCAAACTTTGACTAAGACTCTGTCCCCAGGGTCAAAGTCTTCACTCTTGGCTTTTCGGTCATAGTACCTTTTCTGTTGCTCCTTGGCATGCTGGGATGTCTGGTTGGCCAGGGCATAGGCCTGTGTCAGGGAATCATGTAGTGTCTGGACATAGTCACTGTACTCGCAGGGCTGATTAACAGGCGAGGACTTAAAGAGCAGGTCAACAGGCAGTCTTGGATGTCTACCAAACATCAGGTAGTACGGGCTATACCCTGTGGAGTCGTGTTGTGAGCAGTTATATGCATGGGTCATGGCATCCAGATGTTCGTGCCAACGGGGCTTCAGGTGAGGTTCTAATGTTCCAAGCATGTTCATAAGGGTGCGGTTGAACCTTTCAGTGGTCCCATTGCCCTGAGGATGGTAAGGTGTTGTATGTGTTTTAGTGATGCCAGTACACTTGCACAATTCCTTCACAATGGCGCTTTCAAAGTTGCGCCCCTGGTCTGCATGCAGCTTTGCTGGGAAACCGAACCGGCAGAGGAAGTTTTTCCACAGTACTTTAGCCACGGTGCCTGCCTTTTGGTCTTTGGTGGGGTAGGCCTGCGCGTACCGGGAAAAATGGTCAGTGACAACAAGAACATTTTCCAGGCCACCTTTAGACTTCTCAAGTGTCAAAAAGTCAACACAGACTAGTTCCATGGGGGCACTTGTGTGGATACTGACCAGGGGCGCCTTGACATTGGCTGTGGGGGTCTTCCTCAGGCAGCACCGCATGCACTTTTCACACCAGGCTTTCACTTCTTGGAACATTCTCGGCCAGTAGAATCTCTCCCATATCATCTTCTGTGTTCTTTCGAATCCCAAGTGTCCTGAGTCGTCATGAAGGGCAGTCTTAACAGCTTCCTGCAGCCTCTCTGGAAGTACTAGCTGTTCCACTTCTCTATGGCAGTCCCGGACCCGGCGGTACATGATACCGTTGCGTACCACTAACCTCCTCCACTCTTTTAAGAGAAGGCGTCCACTTGCGCACACCTCCATCCTTTCACCACGGCTTGGTTTCCGGTTTCGGGATTTAAAGTGTAGGACTGGGCCGATGACTGGGTCTTCTCTTTGAGCTGCTCGGACCTCTTGCGTTGTCATGGCGGGTAGAACCTCCATTCCCACCTCTGCATATGGCTCACTTGACTCTGGCAGCTGACTGCTCTCTCCCTGTGGATATGGCTCACTTGACTCTGGTAGCTGACGGTTCTCTCGCTCCTCTGTCACAGCGGCGGTCTCCACCGAAGGCTCCTCCACTTCCGGGGTGACTTTTGACTCATCTCGCCTCCGTTCACTGCGGGTCACTCGCTGAGGACAGGTCTGCAGGATCTCCATGACTTCTTGGTGGGACAAGCGTGAGAGGGCGTCAGCATTGGAATTGTCTTGTCCCCTCCTGTACTGGATGTCAAAGTCATAGATGGACAGGTGAGAGACCCATCTCTGGCCGGTGGCATCCAGCTTGGCTGTGGACATGACATACTTTAGAGGATTGTTGTCAGTGAGAACGGAGAACTTGCGCCCATAGAGGTGGTCATGGAACTTGTCTGTGACTGCCCACTTAAGGGCGAGGAACTCCAGCTTGTGTGCGGGATACCTCGTCTCAGGAGGGGTCAAGCCTCTGCTGGCATACGCGATGACTCTTTCTTTTCCACCCTGGATCTGTGCAAGCACAGCACCGAGCCCCTCTCTAGATGCGTCAGTCTGTAGCAAGAACGGTAGGCTGTAGTCCGGATAGCCCAGCACTGGCGCGTTGGTCAGCTTCTCTTTCAGTGCCTGGAAAGCCTCCTCACAGTCAGCTGTCCACAGGAATGGTTTGTCGGGGCAGGAACTTTTCTTGGCCCCTCTCCTCTTCATTCTGGGGTCTCCTGAGGTGAGGCGGTACAAGGGAGCAGCCAGACTGGAGTAAGACTTCACGTACCGTCTGTAGTAGCCAGCAAACCCTAGAAACTGGAGTACTTCTTTTCGATCGGTTGGTCGCGGCCAATCCTTCACCCTGATGATCTTCTCTGGGTCTGTCCTGATGCCGTGTGCCGACACCAGGTGGCCAAGGTAGTTCACTTCCTCCCGAACAAACTGGCACTTTGAGGGCTTAAGCTTCAGGCCATGCTGTCTAAGTCTGTCGAAGACCCTTTGCAGTCTTTCTAGATGTTCATCAAAGGAAGAGGAAAAAATGATCAAATCATCTAAGTAAATGAGCAGCTGTGTGAAGTTCAAGTCACCGAAGCAGCAGGTCATCAGCCTTTGGAAGGTGGAGGGAGCGTTTTGGAGGCCAAACGGCATTCTATTAGCCTCAAAAAGACCCATGGGAGTGCTGAATGCGGTCTTGTGCTTATCATGTTCTGCAACTTCCACCTGCCAGTACCCGGACGTAAGGTCTAGTGTGGAAAAGTACTTAGCTTGCCCCAATGACTCCAGGGCCTCCTCAATCCTGGGCAGGGGGAACGCATCCCTGGTGCTGCAGGAATTGAGCCTCCTGTAATCAATACACAGCCTCAACGACCCATCCTTCTTGGTCACGACCACCACTGGGGAGGCATATGGGCTTTTACTGGGACGGATGACCCCTGCTACCTCCATCTCCGTCAGCATCTGGCGCACGTCTTGGAACTGAGATGGGGGTATCTTCCGGTACGGCAGTCGAAAGGGCCTGGGGTCCACCAGTGGAATCTCATGCTGGATGGTTGTGGTGTGACCATAGTCCAGGGAATGCTGAGAAAACACATCTGCATTCTTGTCCAGCAGCTCTTGGAGGCAGGTGCGCTGGTCTTCATTCTCCACCGCTGCTCCGCTAACATCCACTCCACAGCGCGTCACCACCTGGCCCAGACTAAGACATACCCCTCCATTGCCAGCTGCACACCGATCGTTCTCAGGGAACTCCAACACGCTTCTTACCAGGACTGCATTTGCCAGGTGAGTATGGGGCTTGATAGTTATGGCGCGCTGGGAGAGATTCATGACTCTGACGGGAGCACACCCTCTCTGCACATCGGCAAGGACTTTGGCAACTAGGAGGTCTTGGGGAAGACGAACTGAGGCCTGGCTCTCGATCAGGGCAGTGTATGACTTTCTTCGGGGCCCAGCTTGAATCTTGCACCTCAAATCCATCTCTTTCCCTGCAGGTATACGCACTTTGCGGCCGGTGTACACAGCAGGCCCTATCCACTCATGCGTCTCGCTTTGCTCAGCGCTCTCCACCTTCAGCAACGCTGTGTACCACTCCGGGTGCTTCTCTTTCATCAGGTGTAGGAACTGCTGGCCATAGGACGCTTGGAGGTGGCTGCGGGAGGCCCGAATGACATTGGTGCCGACAAGAAGAGGGACTGAAGAGCGGTAGTCAGAGTCAGGGACAACAAAAGTAGGCACGGCTTTATGTTCTTTCCCAAGAACATTCAGGTCAATGTGCACGACACCATGGTGAGGAACTGCCTGGCCTGCTGCACCTTCGATGGAGAACTTGGATGGCTTTAACCGCATCCCCTTTAGAGCAGGGTGGCTCCGCCAGAAGCTGTGGGTGACACTGGTTATCTGAGAGCCCGAGTCAATGAGGGCCTTGCACTTCACACCATTAACTATTACCTCCCCCTCATTTTTAGGCCCGACTATTGGCGTGCCGTGGTCTCCAGTGTCGCTTCTTGATGTTGAGTGGGGCTCTTGCTGGAGGCCCATGGTTGCCCCGGCGACCACAGGCTTCATGCGTTTAAAGTCTGGGCAGATTGGGGTGTGGGCTTCTCCACAGGGGTGGTGGGTTGGGGTGCCCCAGCGGGGCTGAGAGGGGGAAGCACAGCTCAACAAACTCGAGCGGTGTGGTTAGGCTTACCACACCGGTGACAGACGAAGTTTGGGCGTGGGGTTGCTCTCAACGGCGCTGGTTGGGCTGCTGGGGCAAGGGGTGGTGTCCAGTGGTGAGGGGCGGGGGCTGGTGATGCTAGTCTTAGCTCAAGATGAGACAACTTAACCATCTGGTCCTCCTGATTGCGAGCCAGCCTCTGTATCATCTCTGTCAGCTCAGACAATTGAGTACTTTGGCTGTTTCCCACATTTTCACTTTCCTCTGGCATAACATGAACTTGGTTTACCACCTTCTTGGCTCTGTTCTGGGGCTGAAATGTTTTGCTTTCTCGTGCCAGGTTGCGGAGCTCAGCTTGCAGCTCTCGGAAACTGCTGAAACGGGGTGTCATGGGCGCTATCCTCATGTACACATCTTCCTCGGTGAGGCCTCTCATAAACTGACGGGTGAGCTTACTGTTGCGATCAGGGAAGGGCCTGCCACCTCTCTGTTTCTCCTCCACATCCCGTAATTTGGACTCCAGGGCAATGGCATAGGAGCAAGCGGACTCACCAAAGTTCTGGCTCCGCTCATAAAAATCAGCTAGTGGGTCCAGTGAGCCTTGTGTGTCACCGTACTCTGCTCTCAGTTCCTCAAAGGCCTTCTCTGGGGTCTGGGTATGGGCAGGCAGGTTCAGAACCAACTTTCGGGCCTCACCACTCAGGTGCCTCACCACTGTGGAAAAACGCAGGTGCAGAGGGAGTTCAATCGCTTCCAACAGGTACTGCATGTCATGTATCCAGTCCTCCACTAGGGTCTTACATTCGGGGGTTCCAGTGAAAACTGGGACATTTTTCACTTGATGGGTTTGCCTGAAACCGCCATAGGCTGACACTGGGAGGCTTTGGCTGGCCATGGCATGAGCAGGGACAACTGACTGAGGCACATTTGGAGTCGTGTACAGACTGGGTAATGTGGTGGGGCTGGCATGTACACCAGCAGTGATAGGCTCTGGGGCTACATGGGGGCTGTACGTGTTTGAATGTGGGGCGCTCACATGAGGATTGGAGAGGGGCAAAGACTCAGGATAACCTGGACTCAGAGCAGTATACGAAAAATGCGCTTGGGGAGGCCGTGTTGTAATGGCAGGGGTGCTTGCACTGCTGATTGGCAGTGGCGTTTGAAAGCGTGGGCCAGGCAGCTGGGTTGCAGGGCTGGAGTGTGGGTAATTCTGAAACACCTGCGAGTTTGATTCAATAGACTGGGCTGCATAGGGGTAAGCAACTGGGGAGGGCTTTGCGAACAGGTAGGAGGCTAATGGTACAGTGCTGGCAGTAGATAAGATGTTTTGTAGAGGCACAAGGCCTGTGGAGCCATGTGCGCTGAGGCTTGGAAAAGAAGCACCCGCTGTTTGCTGTGCCAAACTGCTTGCATTAGTGATGGGGCTAGTGTCAAGGCAGAGTGGGGGTACCTGTACTGGAGCCCTGGAGCTGAGCAGCCTGGGTGGAAGGGCTGAGGTGATGTGCTGATCTGTGTAGGATGGACGCACGAGGGGTGGGGTGGAGTGTCGGAGTGGCAGCACATCAGCAGCTGGGGGTAAGAGGCTAGGCATAACAGTGGAGGGGGACTGCAACTCAAGTGCTGGGTTAGTGTAATTCTGTGTCATTTTGCTATATGTAATATGCAAAGAGCAAATGAAATGTCATAGAACTTTAAGATAAAAGTGAATGTGTGTGTGCCAACAAAAATGAAAAACCCCTATTGGTAATTAACTAGAATAAATACCAGTAGAGTAGGCAATTATAACAGACCTATTAAATATGTCTAAAGAGACTAAATTAAAGTATCTTGTCTATTCACTGCAGCATTCAATTTAAAGGGTAATTAAATATCAGTTAGCTACAGGCACAACAGTATATAAAACCCCAAAACCATCAAATATCATTAAAAGATCATCATGTCACTCAGAATTACTGAAAATACACAGAAAAATCATCAACTTGCAATATAAAAAAATGTAGATTCATAAACTCTTTAAATAATATAAAGGGATGAAGATCAAGAAATCACTGGAAAAGTCCATTTATCAGATAAACAGTTCAATGGTCAATATCCGATACCGGTATGATAAACGATAACGTCCTCAGAAATCCAACTTCACCATCCACGGGCACGGCACCATATGTAACCCTTTGAAGCGCACTCCCGCGTTCGCCTGCCGGCTCTGGCACCTCTGCTCGCCCTCTGCGTTGTGTTACTGTTGTTAGTGGTGGCGGACAGGAGGCACAGTCGGTTGGGGAAAACACTCAGACGGACACGGAAGGGGTTCGGGATCGATGGGTTGGTTTTAATGATGAATTCAAGAGGGTTAACAGGATCTATAGGGTTGATTGACAAGACTCGCATCAGTTTTCAAACGCTAAAAACACATTACTGTAAGATGCTAACACATTTTCATACAAACTCCCATTGACGTTAGCATTCATTTTCATTCATACTGGATCGTTAAAAATACAAAAAAATACAAGCGCTACATTCACAAATCACTCAGCTTCTAAGAGCTTAATATTCCAACATATAAAGTAGCTCAACAAAACGAACTTTCAATGGTTCATATTTCACGTATTTCATACTTTAGATCTGAGGAAAAAGTTTGTTGCTTACCTATAGGGTTGATTGACAAGACTAAGGGAAATGGCGAACGAACTACAAACAAGTGTCAACCCTACGGGAAAACAGAAGGGCCAAAAGGCGATTCCAAAATATAAAACTCCTAGCGAAACATTGTCAAACAGCGACACCTAGTGGCGCAGCTTTAACACCAACATACACTTACTCAATACCTTACATAGACCTACTCCGAGCACAACCGTTAGAACTATCGCTTTATTTTCCCGAGTTTGATCCGGCGCAAAGGGAAACCGAATTTAGTTTGCTGCTAATCTGCTAATTTATAGCGCGGTCATCGACACATTTTCTCATTCGGAAGTAATCTCGTTTCGGTCCAATATCAAAACAAGCAACAACATATTGCCGTCAAATACGGCGAAACATTGGGTGAATCATTACGACAGACCTCGGCCTTTATTTATTTTCATAAATTTAGGGATTTAGCAACTGGACGCAATTCACTATTCCCATACAGGCTACCTTTCTCAAAGTCCATTTACCTTTGAAACGGTGATTTTGACGGTGCTCACTTGTAAAACTACAGCGACAGTACCAAGATGGATAATACATGATGACAGGAGGACACTTGTTTCAGAGATTATAGAAGTGGGCAACATTAACCAGTCTCTCTGCTTGTGTGATTTCGAAGCAAACTTGTTGTCGGCACGCAGCTGATGCCTCGGCTCGAGAGGAGCGCAGCATAACAAATGAAGACATCCAAACTAGCGCTCTGATTGGTCAATATTCCCCCCCACACGTTGCTGGCCAATGGAAAGGCCAGCGCGAGACAATTGCAAGCAGAGCCATGTCTACGGCTCTGTCTGGTTGCAAGTCTGAGCAATTTATAAGGGCCCATGAACACACTTTGCTACAGAATCCGTATCTGCTACACAAAATGCGTAATGGTCGGCAGGTATGCATTCATTTAAAAAAAGAGTGAAAACCGCAGTGAGTGATTGTGTGCATGAAGTAGCATACCTTCTTGGTGGAGTCCATCTTTAAAATGGAGCCGAAGATGGCCGTGATCCGGGCCTTCGACTCCGGCACCCTGGTGGCCACCTCCCGGGCGTACACGGCGGTGAACCACGGGACCGTCGGGACAGGGTGCATCTCAGGGAGTCGGGGCACCGGACCACGCATGACTCCTGGCCTCATTACCCTCTCGATGGCGCTGGTGAATCCCAGGCACTGCGTCATGTAGTGGTTGGTGTGCCCCTTGGTGTGCTCCTTCATGAAGGCCACCACTGCCTTATCACAGGCCACCCTGGGAAGACACACACACACACACACACACACACACACACACAGGGAACAGGGACCGGTGGGATACGTGGAGCTGCTCCAGAATGTCCTGGGACCAGCCAGCAACCTTCCGGTGGCAGGTGGAGGAGGAGCACTCCAGGTACTCCGTCCCCATGAAGTACCACCCAGTGGCGTCGAGGACCCGCCGCACCGTCCGGTACATACCAGCACCCGTCAACCAGGCCCCACAAGCCGTGCAGAGGAGCAGGTATGCCCACATCTTATAGGGCAACCACAAGAAGAACGGGCGCTGAAAGAATGCGTCCGGTGACGCCGGGGCCGGGGACCTGGGGGATGCCACCACAGGCGGAGGTCGGTGGTGAGGCCGGGCTTGCCATTGGCCTGCATCTTGAAAAGGGCACGGCCAACCCACTCCTGCTGCTCTCTGGGCAGCGTCTCTCTCCAGGCGCGTGGCAGCAGCTGAAATCCGAAAAACAGTTTTACACACACACACAAACACACACACACACACACACACATCATTAGTCAGTCAGTGACTCACTCAGCAATGATGGATGCAGGGTCTGCTTGCACACAGGAACACACAAAATGTTGAAGCAAGCACTTTTACTGTATTGTACTCTACTCTGCGTTTTTTCAGGCAACATGGTCTGATTCTTTTGCACATTGTACTCACCAGAATATGGGGCGGGGGGGGGTGTCACAGGTTACTACAATGGTTGTCAAACACAACACTCACAGACACATAACTACACACAAACGTCCACACACACACAAACTCATGGTCATGGCAATATTTTATAGCAAGGTTTTACCACTCTGCAAACCCATGGTCATCACTTGGCTGTCCGTGCCACGGTTTCTCTTCCTCTCCAAGGCTGCCACCATAGGTGGAAACAGCCTGACATACGCATGAAGGGCATCCTTATTGCCCATGAGAGGAGAAGTGCTTGTGGCCCCGGACTCCTGCTGCCGCTCCTTCAGATGAGAATTGAGAATGCAGCAGGTCCAGCCCACATCATTACTCAGGACCCACCAGAAGGTCTGGCCCCTGTACTTGCCAAACTGGAGGTGGTGCTCTGCCAGTATGGCCATCTCAGTTGGCTCGTCCCCCCTCTCCACCACCCGTGCCTTTGCCTCCTTCCTCACCTTTTTTGCTGGATGAGGAGGCCCAGTTGGCTTAGGCTGGCCTGCCACCACCTTGGCCGCTTTAGTGGTGTCATAGGCCGGGACATCTGTGTTACCTAGAAAGGTGAAAATTGGGTATTCCATTTTCAACAAAAGAACAACATGTAAAAATATATTGCGTATTACATCTTTAGGGTGTTGACAACTAATTTTCCTAAAATAGATCACGTTTACACTTTTTTCGAAGGGAATACAATGGCTAAAAAGGGATCCCAAAGGCTATATTTCCTGCGGACTCTAAAGAAGGCCCAGCTACCACAAGATCTGCTCACTAATTTCTACAGGTGTACAATTGAATCAGTGATTACATACAGCATTACATCTTGGTACACCAGCTGCACACACGACAACAAGAAGATGTTACAGCACATTATTAAAACAGCAGAGAGAATCATTGGATGCCAACTACACACACTTGAGGAGATCCACCATACACGCTGCACAAACAGAGCATTAAACATCCTTAAAGATCACACACACCCTGGTCACACCATGCTACCATCTGGCAGGCGCTTAAGGACTCTGCGTGCCCGCACTACGAGAATGAAGGACAGTTTCTATCCTACTGCCATTAGACTTTTGAACTCAATACGTCACCTGCCCCCCCTCAACACTTCAGGACTCTCTATACTGTGAGATGCATATGGATTTTTTATACATTATTTATTTACTCTGAATATATGTTTTATTTTGTGGACATTTGTGGGTTGCTTCCAAACAGAATCTCACTGTATTTATATAGTGACAATAAAAGCACTCTACTCTACTCTACTACTACTACTCTACATCACGCGTACAGGACACCCAGTCACCAAAGCGCAAAACGGCGCCTTGTCCGATCCACTTTTCCAAAATTAATTAAACAAATGCCCTTTATGTATCATATCTTTATGGTGTTGACAACTAAAAATGTCCACTTTATCACGTTTGCACCTTTTCAAACGGAATACAACAAGCTTACACTTGTTGCTTACACTTGTTGCTTACACACACTAACCAAAATAATAAGTGATCTTAGGCTCAGCACTGCCGCTAACAAAGTTTCAGCACTTATCCTCCTCGACCTCAGTGCCGCCTTTGACACGATAGACCACAACATACTAATTGACCGCCTTGAATCTTGGGTAGGACTGTCCGGCCACGTCTTAGAGTGGTTCAAAACATATATTACAGGAAGGCAGTTTTTTGTCACCATCTGAGAATACGTCTCCAACAAGTATGATGTGCCTTTTGGAGTTGCTCAGGGTAGTTGCTTGGGCCCTCTCCTCTTCTCTCTCTATATGTTGCCCCTGGGCTCCATCATCAGAGAGCACAATGTTGATTTTCATAGCTATGCCGATGACACTCAACTATATATCTCTGTCGAGCCTAGCCAAACCACTGCCATTCATGCCTTGACTAAATGCATGTCTGCCATCACAGATTGGATGAACAGTAACTTCCTAAAATTAAATGAGGATAAAACTGAAGTGTTGCTCATTGGGCCTAAGAAAAAACGTGCAAAACCCCACTCAAGCCTAGGTGACCTAAGCATGCACATTAAAGATAAGGTTACTAGCCTAGGTGTGGTCATAGACTCGGATTTGAGCTTTGAGCCTCACATCAACAAGATAACAAAATCTGCTTTTTTCCATCTTAGAAATGTCAACAAAGTGCGCGGCTTGGCCCCCCGACAAGACGCTGAGAAACTTATTCATGCCTTTGTCACCAGTAGGCTAGACTACTGCAATGCTCTCTTCTCTGGTCTCCCAAAAAAATTAATTGACAAATTGCAACTCATTCAAAATTCTGCGGCAAGAATCCTAACAAGAACCAGAATGAGAGAGCACATCTCTCCTGTCTTGGCAGACCTGCACTGGTTACCTGTGTCATACAGAATCGACTTTAAGATTCTGCTCACAGTATTTAAAGCATTAAATGGACTTGCCCCTAGTTATATCTCTGACATGCTCTCTTTTTATGCCCCTGCTCGAGCTCTCAGGTCCACTGATGCCAAGCTGCTAAGGACCCCCACCCCCCCGCAAAAGAAGATCGGCGACGCCGCGTTTGCCTGCTATGCGCCCAAGAGATGGAACGCCCTCCCCATCGAGATCCAATCAGCCACCTCCGTCGACTCCTTCAAGAAGCAGCTGAAGACCCACCTCTTCATCCTTGCCAACTCCTAGCTGCCAAGGCGTCATAGTGTCCCAGCTGCCGCAGCGCCCTTACTACTCGCAACCAGCCCTGGCAGGGGGCTCCCCTAGGTGGCCGCTGGTCTCTGCCTGAGGTTTCTTCCTGACTATAGGGTTTTTTTTCTCAGACCTCACTGAGCTTTTTTTTCTCCCCCTTACAAACTATGAATCAAGTGAAAGGGAGTTTTTCCTCACCCCTGATGCCACCAGGGGCCGCACCTGAGCGCCCAATCTCTGTGTGACTATCTATGACTTATGATAGGCCCAGCCACTATGGACCTCACGCATCTAAGAATCCTGGTCCTAACCTACATTGACCTTATGACTCTACAATCTCTGTCTATCTCTTCTTCCTCTGCCTTCCTGCTATTTCTGCCTCTCCTCTATACCTCTCCTTTTAAATCCATCTCTAACAATGTTTTTTTCCCCATTTGTTAAGCACTTTGAGTTACATGCCTTGTATGACACAGTGCTATACAAATACAATTATTATTATTATTATTATTATTATTATTACACGACAGTGACCAAAGCGCGAAATGGCGCACTGCCCGGCTCACTTTTCCAAAATTAAATTAACTCACTTCTGCGTGAAATTAAACAAATCCCCTTCGTGTACCACACCTCTACACTGTTGTCAACAAAAAAATCGTCCTATTTGTGACTTTTAGACCCTTGTTGGCCGAATACACAAGCTACTTAGACTGCCCCCCCTCTTATATGTCATAGACTTAATTAACACTGACAGGACAGACCTAGGCCTAACCTACGATTAATAGGCCTAATCATAAACATAGCCTACATTTAGCATTGTCTTTCTATGCTAACCTTCAAGCACGTATTTTTCGATTACATTGCAAATTGTAAACATTTCATTGTAGGCCTACTTACCGTCCGCACGTAGATGAATATCTGCTGTCAAAAATATCTACTGTCAAAAAACGAAGTGAATGAAGGAAGTGAATTACTAGCCCCATACGACTTGTGTTGCTGTCGATCAACATTGACGAAGCACGTGAGCGAGAACTTGTTGTCACGATGTGGGTGTTATTAAATACAGCTCATTTAAAGTCGGCCACAAATATGAACGAGACGATGAGCTCGCACCGGTTTGCTCTACTAACACACCACGTGTGGGACAGGCAGTGAGGAGGAGCTGAAGTGGAGACCTGCGCAAACTTGTGTAGAGGTGTGAGACAAGACCCATATACACACGTGAGTGAGTTGTTGACCAACCAGTTCATGGGCGCGTGACCTCGGAGGCAGTCCGCCGACGAGCGTTGAAGGCACAGACATCATATAGGAAGACTAGATGCGTCGTCCGCGTTCCCGTCATGCAAGTCGAACGTCCGCGCATGGCGGCCATGTTAAAGCAGCCTTCTGGCTCAACCAGTTGCAGTGAGTTTTGGGTGTTGTATACTCTTCAGATGGCCATAATTCCCTCAAATTTATATCGATTTTCGAAAGGGTTGCTTTTTTATACAGTATAAAAAAATCCAAACGAAAGTATATGTTGATACTGCATAGTGATGAATATTCACAATATTATTATATTTTATTACATTATATTATTATGTGCATAGGTCTAAAATCATGTATAATATAGTTCGGTAGGCTTATTCATGTAATTAAATAGATCCCATAAACAAATGCACAACGTACTATTTTATATTTTCAGTAAAATAACAAATAAACGTTCACTTGTAGTATATGCTTTGGTTTCGACAGCTCCACCTTGTGTTCAAAATGAGTCGTGACGCTAAAGCCATCCAGATAGAATGAACTTGTTGCGCTGTACATCTCTCTTCCAGTACGTCATCTCTGTCGTCTTTAATTTGGTGCAATGAATATATCCATGCCGTCAACGTAATGCACAGCAATGGTTAAAATGTGTAGGCTATTTGCTGTAGGTCTATCTAAATGTTTGAAGGTGAAAAAGTGGATCGCACTCGGGTTCTTCTTTTCTTCTTTTTTATTTTTTTATTTACATAGCAGCAGAAGTGTAGACAAACGTTTCGTCTGTTGCCTTTGTCAGTGTCTCCCAAAGTTATTTAACTGGAGACGCACCACACGGAAGAGCGCGGTGTATCATCAACTACTACTATCTAAATGTTTGGACAATAGGCTAAGTGGGATGCATCTCTTGGGCGTTTTACCCCAGTCTACACTTAAGTTTTAAGGAGCCCTACCATTTATATACACGTGTCAATATTTCAGCGAAGCAACAGTATACATTTTTAAGTATCTCGACGTTTCAATTCTTCAGTTTACTTCAGGTGTAACGGGGGTCTGTGGAGAGTTTAGGCTGCGCTAATATGGCCGACCTGTGCGGACGTGCTTGAAATACGCGATGACGTATCTAGTCTTCATATATGATGTCTGTGGTTGAAGGGGATAAGCAACTGCAGAGGTTGCAAGATCTGACTGCAGCCGCATTCATCCCGCTATAGTTTTACACCATGTGACATGTCACCTCGTCAACGCAACGTCGACGAAATTTCGAAGTTGGACAGGAAATCTAACCGTCATGCAGCATTTTCATCCAGGGTGCCTTGCTGTCTATGTGCGCATTCATGCGTTGATGCGAAATCGAATGCACCTACTAGCACTGCTGATTTTACCGCCTGTCAAACTCTCGTCACACCCCGAAGGTTAGACAAAACCAACCAATGGACGGCATTTGCAGGAAGTCAGCCTGGCGTCATTGGTGGGTTGTGTTTCAGGTGAGTTTCATGTGTGTCACCCTGGAACCAATCGCTACTGTCATACACTTCAGATCGTCCCGCCCTCACATATGAAACACAACCCACCAATGACGCCAGGCTGACTTCCTGCAAATGCCGTCCATTGGTTGGTTTTGTCTGACCTTCGGGGCGTGACGAGAGTTTTGACAGGCGGTAAAATCAGCAGCACTAGAAATAAATAATACTACAACCATTTACCTATAATGAGTCCAACACTATCATGAAAAGGGGGGGGGGGGGCGATGTGCCACTCCATGCGGCTCTCCTGATTTTTTTCTTCTAATGTGGCTCTTGAGGAAAAAATAGTGAGTATCACTGATTTAATAACCAAGAGGGAAATTCACAAATAGGCAGACACAGCGATTCCAAAACACAACAGGTCTTTATTTTTTATAAAATGAAGTACATGAACACCATCACACTGAAACCCATGATACCTGACCCCCTGCATTCACATGAAATTTTATTAACCTTCACAACTGGTTTCACAAGGTTACATGAATACAGACCCGGCTGCAGAACCAAGTTGTTGGACGGGCATTTGATGGAGTATGGGGGGGCACGTTGGCGGGGGGTATGAGGGTCCTCCCCCAGAGAATTTTGTATTTCTTAGATGCAATTTCCTGCATTTTAACATGCATCTGCATGTGGCGCCGGCCAATCAAGGAGGAGGCTACTAAGTACCCCATCTGACTGGCTGCCTGGGCGCCGTACCCTCTGCTGCTACTGGGCTGGCCTGGGTTCTCGACGAGAGACCATCAGCAGATGGTTGTCCATCTCTGCCATCAGAAAGGAATACAATTAATAATAAACCGTTTTTCCCCGATCCACTCCTTTTTCCACCATTACATTACACCATGCCCATGAGCCTAGGAATCTAGGACAGCAGTGAGGATGAATTTAAATAAATAAATAAAAGCTGTGCTTTGGCAGTTATGGCACAGTTGTGGCTATTATGGGTAACTTATGGTGAAATTCTGGGCAAATTCTGGTTAAGCTTTGGATGGTATGGGATGTTTGGCTTTCTTAAGGCATTCATAAGATGCATCTTTGGCAAATGTATGCCAGATGTTGGCCTTCTTTTGTTTTTACTTTGGCAAACCTATGGAACGGCACATGGCCCTTACCAATCTATTTAAGCAAGATGCAGACTCAAAATGTAAAAGTTCAATGCAAAGAAAGGTTGAAACGCACACTGATGACCTACCTATTCATCCCTTTTAATTTCGTTTCACTTTGAGACGATTCGAGCCAACACAGCCTCTTCTCTACCGGATTTTCACCTGGGGTGTACTCACTTTTGTGAGTACATGTTCAAACATTAATGACTGTATTTTGTTTTTTTCTGAGTGAACAAGAAATTTAAGCGGTTAAATAAGTTGTTAAAAGGTCACTAATCATTGTGCCGAAGTGAAATTTCTGTAATGCTTTCCTATGAAAATATATACTCAAACATCTACAAAAACTGTGAGGGTGTATTCACTTTTGTGATATACTGTATGATCAGTGTATCTCTCTCTCTCTCTCTCTCTCTCTCTCTCTCTCTCTCTCTCTCTCTCTCTCTCTCTCTCTCTCTCTCTCTCTATATATATATATATATATATATACACACACTCACCAGCCACTACATTAGGAACACCTGTTACAACTGCTCATTGAGGCAAATTTCTGATCAGCCAATCACATGGTGGCAACTCAATGCATTTGTGCATGTAGACATGGTTGAGATGATCTGATGCAGTTCAAACCGAGCATTATAATGGGGAAGAAAAGTTATTTAAATTACTTTGAACATAGTATGGCTGTCAAGCCAAAAGGGCTTGATTTGAGTATTTCAGAAAATACTGATCTACTGGGATATTCACACACGACCATCTCTAGGGTTTACAAAGGAAACCACATTTGGTGCCAATCCTGTCAGCCAAGAACAGGAAAATGAGGCAACAATTTACACAGGCTCACCACAAACGACACTAGAAGATCGGAAAAATGTTGCCTGGTCTGATGAGTCTTGATATCTACTGCAACACTCAGGTGGAATGGTCAGAATTTGGCATCAACAACATGAAAACATGGGTCAACTCAGCCTTGCATCAACATTTCAGGCTGGGCATATAATGGCATAAAGATATTTTATTAGAACAATTTGGGCCTATTAGTACCAATATATCTTTGTTGCAATGCCACAGCCTACCCGAGCATTGTTGCAGGTGCAGTTCAGGCAGTTCTGAAGTCAAAAGGGGGTCCAACCCAGCACTAAAGAGGTGTTCCTAATGAAGTGGTCGGTGAGTGAATATTGTGGTGCTGTGGCTATGATGTTTCTGCCCTCACTCCCTCCATCCTCTCTCTCGTAATCGTTCTCTTCATGAATGATACTGAGATGTGTATTTGTATGATGGAGATGTGTATTTGTATGATACACATCTCCAGTATACTCTATCTGCATATGGTGTCTTTTGTGCTGTGGTGGGATCACGGGGCCCATAGCCTAACTGTATGCATGCATGTTGTGTATTTGCATGAACAGTAAACCCATCTGCATATCTACGTACAGTAGATATCCTTCTTGTGCGGTAATGGTGATATATCTTGCCCCTGCTCCGCCACTGCCCTTCCCTTCCTAATGACTGCGCGGCCTCATAAATCCAGAGGCTCCCTGAGCAGACTGTTCTCTTGAATTGGCGTACGTATAACACGCATATCGATGTTCCACTAAGGCGTGTTGCTACAACGCATTTTCTCCTTATCTCGTGTTATACCAACGCCGACATTTCGAGTTAAGATGCAGTCCCAAACTATGGGCAATAACCCCAAATGTATATCATTGGTTAAGACACGTACGCCGATGCTTATTGGCTATTCGCCCGGATATGGTGTACATTTAAAGACAACATGGCGGGTGAGTACGACGTAAATGTGCTGTCATCCGAATTGCAATGTATTTATCGTACGTTTATCATATTATTATTTATATTTAGGTGTACGATCGTGAGCATTGAAGTATAGCGGCTTATTCTTACCTATCTAGTTTGTCTTCTAAACAATGGCTTGTGAACTTTGATAGCTTCTTGTACAAAAAATCTCGTGAGAATCTGCATTGCTAAAATTTGTAGCTACACGACACTAACCTGTCTAAATGTTATCTAATTATTGAACTCTATGCCTGCCTAGTATAACTAAACGTGTGAAATGAAGATAAATTACATATACAATTGCATAGCGTAATATAGAACACCAAATAATAGCACGGAATTGTATTTGTCTGAGTCACGAAAGAGACCAGGCATGTATTTGAGTTTAGGTGGCTATTGGCAAATGCTATTGGGAAATGTAGCCCAGGTATACGAATTCATGAGGCGCATTTTCATATTATTTTATTTGATAGTCTGCATCACCTTACTTAAGCGCCCCCCCATCTCCAGTTATTATCAGGGTACCTCAGTCATGGAGGAGGATGGGGGAGAGCACTGGTTGGTTACTCCCCTCACCAACATGGTGGGTCGGGAGTCGAACCAGCAACCTTTGGGCAACAAGTCTGCTACCCTAACCGCTTACCCATGACTGCCCATAGTATGATTACTTGTCGTGGTACGCAATGACCTGGTTCCAGAACGTGCTTACGTTGACAGGTGTCCCACTGCCTCCTCTCTGGGTACACTGTGACATGAGTGACCCCCCTGGGTACTCTATGGCTTGGTGCAGAGCCCATCTCCACTGTCAACAAAGTCACTGCTATCAAGCTTTACACTGTTCACAGCAAAGGTAGGCTACTTAATTAGCTTCTCTGACTAGTCGTGTACATTTGACCATAATCATACTATGGGCAGTCATGGGTAAGCGGTTAGGATAGCAGACTTGTAGCCCAAAGGTTGCTGGTTCGACTCCCGACCCACCATGTTGGTGAGGGGAGTAACCAACCAGTGCTCTCCCCCATCCTCCTCCATGACTGAGGTACCCTGATAATGGTACCGTCCTGCCGCACTGCTCCCTAGGGGCGCCATTGAGGGCTACCCCCTTGCACGGGTGAGGCATAAATGCAATTTTGTTGTGTGCAGTGCTGTGTCACAATGACAATGGGAGTTGGAGTTTCCCAATGGACTTTCATAATCTGCATCTCATTACTGGATTTTCATTGAAGTTTGTCATTCATCCAGGTGATTTTAGGCAAAAGATTGTAATTGTATGTCACTGAAGTTTCAATTACTGGTGGACTTTATTTATTTATTTGTCTTTTTTGTTTTGTTTTTTTACTTTATTTATGACCGGACAGTGAAGGTGATGACAGGAAGCGAGTGGGGAGAGAGACTGGGAAGGGGCGGCAAAGGACCCTGGCCGGGAATCGAAACCCGGGTCATCCGCATGGTAAGTGACAAGTGCAAGTGACAAGTGCCCTACCGTTTGGCCATTGCAGGGCCTGCTCTGAAGTATTTATTTCCGTGTCTGAGAAATGAAGGCACACATTTTGTCACTTCTGTCTTGAATGTTAGGGAAGCATAACAAAGACTTAACACCAATGGCAAATGGCACACACTGTTAGACCAGAGTCCAGAGACCATATTTAACCCATTTTAGGATGATGCTGCGTATACGTTGTTTGAGCTTTGGTGCCTAGAGCGACATATACAAATTATTCAGGCTCTTGGGATTTGAGCTTTTTTTAAATTAAAAATGTGGATATGTTAGAGCTGACAATGCACACATTCTAATGCAAGATGAGGACCCTAGCTTTTAAATAGCTGAGATCTTTAGGTCGTAGCCTCTTACTGCAGCAGGTGTGGGGCTGAGGCATTCAGCGGATGTTTTTTGCAGGTGCTTTAGACTGAAATGCATTAAGAGAGAGAGACTTTGATTAGACTCAGAGTTAACAACCCTTAGCTTATCCAGAACAAACTTACAATTATTATTTCAGGCACATTGAGCAAGTGGGGTGAGAAGCCTTACTCAAGAGAATCTCAGATTTTCTGACGATCACAACCCCTTTGTATATCTAGGTCAATGACAAATTTGTAGTAGTAGCAGACATAAGGGTAATGCAACTACAGCTATTGCCACCTTTATGAATTAAATGATTTTTGTTTTTACTGTATTATCTAAGAAGTGCATGCATTACCTGTACATTAATTGCCAATTACTAATTAGTTTATGAGCATTAGCTATGGTAAGCAAATAAAAATGTCATAGACCCATCTGCATCATACCCAAGTCTGAGTAGGATAGGTTTGCAGCAGAATAAGGGCAGGAGCAACTGAAGACAAGTCATCCTTCAGAAGCTTGGATAAACTGATGAAGACAAAGGGGCAGTCATGGGTGAGCGGTTAGGGCGTCAGACTTGCATCCCAGAGGTTGCCGGTTCGACTCCCGACCCGCCAGGTTGGTGGGGGGAGTAATCAACCAGTGCTCTCCGACCATCCTCCTCCATGACTGAGGTACCCTGAGCATGGTACCGTCCCACCGCACTGCTCCCCATGGGGCGCCACTGATGGCTGCCCCCTTGCACGGGTGAGGCATAAATGCAATTTCGTTGTGTGCAGTGTTCACTTGTGTGCTGTGGAGTGCTGTGTCACAATGACAATGGGAGTTGGAGTTTCCCAATGGGCTTTCTTTCGCTTTCAAGATGCACCAGAAGAGACGCCACGCATCTGTAGCAAGATATTAGTTAGCCCTTATCACTTTCTTTTTAAAAATATTTTGGGGGGGCTTTTGCCTTTATTTTGATAGGACAGTGTAGTAATGACAGGAAGCGAGTTGGGAGAGAGATGGAGAAGGGTCGGCAAAGGAACTCGAACCCGGGTCAGCCGCATAGTAGACAACCACTAAGCCACGGTAGGGCCCCCTTGTCACTTTCTGTTTGTGTCAAACTGTATAGCCGTCCCACAAAACATATTATTAATCTAGAGCATTTGTGCAGAGTCAGCATAACACAAGTTGCAATGTGCTGACTCTTGTCTTACTGAAATCTCTTTCACCATTACTTTCCCACTTTTGTTTGCGGTTGCTATTTAGCCATTTTATGTGTTTTTGTGTTGTTGTTTTGTGCAGGTGGAGACCAAGCGCTATGCGCAGTAACCTGTTCCATGCAGGTGGAGAACACCATCGAGTCGCAGCACAGCATTGCCGATGTCTTTAGGCGGAGCAACATGGAGAAGATCCTGCAGATGCCACCACAGTCCTCTGAAGCTGCACTGGTGAGCAACTGGGCAGGCAGAGTATACTTGTTTATATTCATAATAAAAACAAACCTTGATGGCTTAATTCATTTCAATAAAGTTACTCTACTATGATGCTGATGTAAGTGTAATATTAATAATGGATGTTATTTACATGCTTCTTTCAAAGCAAAAGAAGATTGAAGAAGATGCTCATCCTGAGTTCAGAAGGTTTAAAAAAAAAACTGCCACAAAATGTATCCAATCAGCCCTTAAGCAGCTGATAAGAGTGAGTAGTCAAGACGAGTGGATCAGCTCCTCAGAGAATTTAGCAGAAAACATAGCAGATTTGTGATGTCCATTTCGAGCTGCATGTGTTTCTCTGTCTATGTACAAAGTCATGCAGCATGTTTCAATTTGGTATTTTTCGTTCTCCCCACAGAACTGGAGAACATAGCTAAAAACGGCCATGGCCCAGTGGGGAAAGTGGCAGAGGTAAGTTAGTTGCCCTTAGAAAGTTTAGCTGCTATGGTGCCTCTAGTGTGAGACAAGTCAAGCACACATGCTGTGGCACATACAGTATGCTTTGACACAAGCCAGCAAGCTAATGCAGCAAGCAATGCTTCTGTTGTTGGTCTTGCAGCAGGCCCTTTAGGAGAAGACAGGCACTCCCACCCAAAAGAAGAGCATTAACATCTACAGCACTGTGGGCCTGGACTGGGGGATCTGGACTTCACCCACAAACTCTGGGTAAACATGCGAACAGTAAGTCTGCTTTTAAAATTTTAAAAAGTTTGTTAACGACACCAGACAATAATGACGATGGCCAAGGAGATTTTTTTTTATTGCCATGTATCCGTTTGTCTTGAGTTTTCTCATCTGAAATTTTGTATGTATTGTCACTGCATAGAGGCATTTTTCCCTCAAGAAAACTAAGGTGGGGGAGGGTTTAAACGGTGTTGTGATCAGGTGTTCTCTTGGTGCATTCAGGTCCGACTGAGAGCCGTGTCAGTGCCCGTTCCGGCACCTAATCGCGAACCAGCCATCGTGTTCACGCCACAGATCTTGGCGTTTGTGAACCGGAAAGCTGGTTCACAATGCGAACTACAAAATACTTGTTTTTTCTCCACGACAACCGGTTCATCTGGGTAACAGTCAGGTGCAGAAAAATTTCAGTGCCCGGTATGAACATGGGCGGTTCACAGATAAGCACTTTAGTGCAGAACGTAACTCCTTGTTTGTGTTCATAGTACGGCCCTTGGAGGAATGAAAACCTCGAATGAAAAAGGTTTCCCACTCCTGAAGTAAGGGAACTAAGCTTTCCCCTCTGTCCTCTTGCCTCCAGGTGCACAGGAACATCAGCAACTCTGGGCCTGCTCATCCTGCAGTCGTATAAGCAGGAGATAGAGGAGGCGAGCCTTTTGAGCCTTGTCCCCGTACACATGGTGCTGCAGATGGGCCTGGACAAGATGAGGAAAAACTACATCAACTACCTCATCGGTCAGCACTGCCCCACACAGGGCCATGCCACATGACTCATGCATGTGTTTGTGTGTCTGTCTCTCTGACTTCCTGACTATCTGCTGTCTGGACAAGTATTTTTTTAATCAAACATCAACATATATTGAAAGCCTTTCTATTTTGGTGTCTTTCGTTTGGTATCCATAACCTTTATGTTGTTACAGGAAAGGAGTTGACCACTCTTAATTATTTGCTGGTGAGATTTATGTTTCACATTTTTCAGTACATGGGTTCACCGTGTTTATCAACACGGTATTGTGAGGACGGGCAAGTCACTGGCAGCCAACCATGTGAGCTAATTTTTTGGCCGACAGCGGTTTCCAACAATAAGAGGTTGAGTTGTGCGCAGCTAGTTTCGTGCAGTCAGGGGAAAACAAAAATTTAGAACCCATGTATAGCAACTAGGGCTGTAAAGATACACTCAACTTGTGATTTGGTTTGTTTCACGATTTATGACCTACGGTACGATACACCCCACGATTTCACATTGTAAAATAAAATTATAATAAAAATACAATTATGAATAAAAACTATGATAGTATATTGGTAGAATAGGTTACAAGAGGCTAGTAATAAGTTTAAATATAACAATGATGATGATTTCAACCTTGGAAGCGCTATCACTTCATTTCATGTGGTTGTTTTTTGGACTGATTGGTAACATAACTTTGAAAGGCAGTATCACGATACTGGTTCCTTGTATCACGATACAGTATAGTGACTGTGTATTGAGATAATAGCAACACTAAGTTGGTACCATAGATTTAGATCAGACATGAGCCGTAGTGATTGAAGAGACGGGCCACATGTGGCCCCTGGGCACCCAGTTGCCTTCTCCTGATTTTAGATTTAGCAACTTGAACACAGGGGGCTGCTCTGAGGTATCTGAAGTAGTTTGTGAAGACTTGCCTGATTGAGACAATTGCTTCCAAATCAACCGAATCCACTTCTCTCCCTTTTGAGTTACTAGTTTTGAAAGTTACCATACTTATTTGCTGCTTAATGTTCATTCAATGCAACACAAATATACTTAGCGTTTGTATTTTTGTGTCCATTTTACATACAGCACCGCCAGTTAGTATTAGTGTTGCACCAATACCATTTTTTGGCCCCGATACGATACCCGACTGTACAGTATCGGCCGATACCGATACTACTTTGTTTGAAATGTGTATATGTATATATATATATATATATGAGAAGAGCTGTATTGGTTACTACTTGGATGTAACATCATTGCTATCATGGCTATGATCATTGCTATCATGGCTATCATGCTGCCTACCTTTGTGTAACAGGAAAACAGGAAAAATACAAATAATGTACAAAGTGAAGAAACTATTGGCACCCCTCCTTTACAGGTTGATTGCACACAATTAGACAGCAGTTTAGAAGTGTGTTCTTTCATTTTACAACCAATCCACTGTGCTTGTGGATGTGTGCTTTGGGTTTTTGTCTTGCTGGAGTACACATGATCCTCACCTCAAACCTAGTGTTCTTGCACATGGTTACACTTTTGCCGATAAATGATGATACCTGTGATGCGGTCAAAGCCTCCAACGCCTGATGCAACAATGGGGTGACATAATATTATAGATCGAACACCATGCTTGATTTTTGGTTGGGTGTCCTTTTCCTTAAAGGTACACTGTGTAAGATTTTTAGCTGTTAATTTCCAGGATTCATGCTAACGTGTGTAACATGTGGTGCTAATACTAACTGGTGGCGCTGTTTATATTTTCTGAGTCGGCTCCTATAACGGTCCTCCTCTCCTCTCCCCCAGAGTTACTACCTGAACATAGAGATGGACCTCCAAGAGCCGGTGACACGCATAAAGAAACTGCACCACCACTGGAGATCGCTGTGATCTGCAGCACCTTCCCCCACCTGCACCACGAGGGCCTCCTCCCATTCACACAGTGAGTGCGTTACAATATGCAACCTTGCTTCCTCCACTTGTGCTTGTTTCCTCGTACCAGGGAGTAATATGTCACGATGACATCACTGACAACAGCATTGTATTTCAATATCTTGCAAAAGCTCAATTGTAAAGTCTTTTTCTCATTTGCAATTGGGATGGTGAATGAAAAACAGTCCCTCAAAAGTTGTTGTGGCTAGGCTGACTGCTGGGAAACTTTATCGTTTTCTCCACAGAGGAGGGGCCAGGAGTCTTTCAGATGGAAATAAGACCTGTCATGATCAGCAGCTTCTACCAAAAGTAAGTTTACCTAATTTTCATCATTCTCAGTCATGACTGACTCATGGCTCATATAATAGTCTCACAAACGTATGTTTTAAAATGTCCTTATGTTCAGAAGAGTTCAGGTTCAATACCCATGTGTTTTAGATGGTGTTCAGGTGTTGGCTACAGTACTGAGCAGTGTACCGCAGTCCGTGACGCCACACAAAGAGAGAATGGTTCCGGCCGACAGGGCCTGTACAGACATTGGGTTCCATGTGCGATGGTTCCAGACATGCACTATTATGGCTGTCCATTTATGTAAATTGTTAAATCTCAAAGTCAAAGTAGCTAAATTGCAATCATGACCTGGATGACTGAGACTGTTCACAGATAGAAACCTTCAGCGTCATAATATACTGCACACGTTCATATTTTTCTTGCAGTTGTAGTTGTGGTAACATTTCATTATTAAAGCCTTTATTGTGTGTGTGTGTGTGTGTGTGTGTGTGGTCAGGTGTGGACGTCCCTCCACCTCAGCAGCCAGCCTGCCTCTGGTGAATCATGTGACCTTACACATCAGGTGAGCCCACAGCTTCATCCACATACCATCGGGGCTATAAAAGCTTGTGTCAGGGTTTTCTACCAGCGTTGAGTTATATTGGCTGCCTTGAAAAGAAACACTTCCCACTTGGCCTAGGCACCCTAAGAAGATTAACATTTTGTATTGCAAATGTAATTTCTGTTTGAGTTCACTTTTAACAAAACTGTTATGCTGTTTATTTTAGGGGGCTGTTAATAACCTGTTTGTTTTCCGATCATATTTCATATAACATATATATTTCCGATCATATTTCATATAACATAGCCTTTCCAATGACCGTGACATGTCCTTGATGTCAGCTCAGTTGTTATATTGTACATTTCCATATACAACCAGTCAGCACAGTTCAGATTTTAGGTCAGGGAAGTCATGGAAAAGTCAAAGAATTTATCATCAACTTAGGAGTGGGAACCCTGAATGTGAGCTTTGTATTATCCTCCACAGGTCAACTGTGACATTGTGGTTAGGGATTTGGTCTTTCAATCTGGGGGTTATACGGGTACGTTTGAATCCCACCTGACCTCTACCTACACCTTAATCCATGACTGAAGTGGGATAGGTGGACAGTGGGATATTAAATGATACACTATATAATTTCTGTGTAAGTATAAATCATACTACACCTAATATAATGATAATTACACGACTATACATTCATTTACATTTTTGGTGCTGTTTTCACGCAACTCTTATGGTGTAAGTAACACAGCCATCCGTTGGGTGGAAGATCCAGGTGCAAATCCTGGCAAGAGTGTCATACAATGCAGCACAAAAAATGTATATATTTATTTATATAGTTTTTACAGTTGAAAACTTGAGTAGAAGGATGTATAAGCTCTTATATTAGTCTGTATGTAAACAGAAAATAAATTCTCTCTTTTCCTCTCTTTTCCCCTTTTCCCCCACCGAGGCAGTCCATTATGCCCCATCTTTGGCCGAGTGGTTAGAGAGTTGGTCTTTCAATCTAGGTTGCCGGTTCGAATACCCCCTGACCTCATCCTACATCTCCATCCATGGCTGAAATGCCCTTGAGCAAGGCACAAGCAGCTCGCAGCTGAAACGGCTTGCAACAACATCAACGGAACGAGCTTTCAAAGAGTTAATGCAGAATTAAGTCACGACGGATATTATGTTAGTAAACCTCACTCTCAAAGTCTCATATAGTATTGGTAGCACTGAGCGTTGACTGGCAAGTTGCGGGTTTCAGCCCCGAGTGGCAAAATATGCAGGATGACGTTGATTACTGCCATTCTGCTGCTGTTGTACTGTTCATGTGTATATCGTCAGAATTATTCATGCCATGTTACATATGTTTTTTTGTTGTTGTTTTTTTAGGTGTAATTAGAGGAGCAATCCGACAGCAAGAAAGAGCTGCACCATGAATGGCCTGGCCCAAAGCCTATCCAGCTGCTGACAGCCTTGGCTGGACCCTGGACATGTCATTCATCTGCCACCCTCCCACTAGCAGTCTTTTGTTTGGTATTAGAATGTGGTATCTATTTTGTAATGATAGACTTGACATAGTGTTGTGGGAATATAGAAAGCACTTCTGTGAGTCCGGTGTTGCAAACATCTGTGTCCATTCCAGTGTGTGTGTGTGTGTGTGTGTGTGTGTGTGTGTGTGTGTGTGTGTGTTATAAGTCACCTTTTCCTCCTTTAAGAGTTGTAATTAGACTGATATTATTTACCCTATTTTTTATTAATAGTCTGCACTATACTGCAAATCTGGACAGATTTTAGGACACTATGATCCACCCCAAGTTATTTAATCTGAACACTTTTGCACCTTGTTGGTTTACTGTGTACTGTACAGTAATGTGGATGACTGCCTTGCAATAGAATTTGTGTATTTGTGTTTACTGCTGGACACCATTATTTCCTTCTGTATTATTAAAGTTAATCTAATCTATTCTACCTTGAGTATTTCCCATTATTTGTCCCAATACATCAGAAAATTGTACATAAGCACTTAATTTGTGAAATTTTCATCATGATGGAAGGGTCACAGTGGCCCACATTTTTGTGTTTTCCTTATTGTGAATAATATAAGGTTTACACACGTTATCATTTGACATTATATAATTATTTTGCATCTTGATATTTTTATATCACGTTTTTGGAATGAATGAAACAAGTTTGTGTTGATGCACAAAACCTTAACACTTAGCCTACTATATGTGTCTTAATGTACTGTAGGCTCTGTAGAACTCACCTAGTTATGCATTTAGTTTTACCTCCAGTCCCTGGCATCAATCAAGCAGCCAGAGATTTCATACTTTTCGGGGCAATTTATGTTATCTCCGACGGCAAAATCTATTCCACGTGCCCATTTTTGCTTCCAATAACTGGGTGAACTAATAGGCCTTCCACAGCCAGGGGTGGGGAACCTATGTCTCTTGTTTTATTCAACCCCCCGGCATAATTTTGATGTTGAGCAGCTTCGCATGAAATCTGACATATTTTGTAAAGGAATCTTAGAAATTCCATTTGAAATACAATTTAACTATGGGGACCAAGAGAAGGTGTGGTCTGTGTAAAGGTGCCTTCCATATACGCCTGAAGTTCAGGGGCATATCCTAGTTTGTATTCATAGTACGGCCCTTGGAGGACTTTTACAGCCCTTGAAGCAATTTGAAGTGGCCCTTTGAATGAAATAGGTTCCCCACCCCTTCCATAGGCTATCCAGCCTATGGGATTTGTGAGCCTTAGGGTTAGGGTTAGCATCTCTAACTTTCTTTCATCATAGGATGACAAGATTTGGTATGCGACATCAATGTGTCACACAAAACATGGGATAGGAGTCTAATTGTTGATTACTCATTGTTTAACTCAATAGCGCCCCCTAGAAATTCATTTTTTCCATCTTTTAGCGCCACCTACTGGCAACACACAACAACCTGGCAATACCAAATGTGGCATGTGACATCTTTGTATCTCACATAATAAGAATATTAAGTCAAATTACAGCTTTCATAGTCACAGGCTCCATAGCGCCCCCTACAATTTCATGCATTTTCTCCATTTTTTACAACTTTGGCCACACCTTGAAATACAGAAGTACATACAGACTTCAGATTGGATATGTTACTTATTTAAGTCACATCGAACATATGAGTACAGTCAAAATGCAGCCAACACATTTGCTTACTCAGTAGCGCCCCCTCGAAATTCAATTTTTTCGCATTTTTTCTCATCTTTGGCCCCTCCTACTGGCAACACCTAAAGAGGTAGACGCCTGAAATTTGGTATGTTACATCTATGTATCACACAGAACAGGAAAGTGAAGAAAAATTACAACTTCTATGTTCACAGACTCTATAGCGCCCCCTTGAAATTCCACATTTCGGAACTTTGGCCCCGCCTCCCAGCAACATACAAGCACGTAGAGGCCTAATATTTTACAGACAAGTTTGTCACTATAGACTCTATCAAAATATGTGCCATATGCTGACATTCCATGAAAAAAATGGCATTATGCATTCCAAGCCCTAAATGGCTCGGCTGCTCTTTCACTGGTAGTTTTTTAGGATGTCTTTGAACTCAGTGTTGAAAAAGCATAAAAAATTGATACCATTTTTTTTTTTTTTTTAGATCTCACATTTCTGCATCAATATAACTCAAAATATTAATGTTTCGATGTTTTTTGCACAATTTCTTGACTGTCAACCAATAAAAGTCATAACCGTAGCAGGCAAAAATGACGTTTTGCAAGCAATTCTGTTGTCCCACAGTGGCTAATGTAAGTCAAATGCCTGAAAATGGTTTGATTTAAGCACAGCACACATGAATCTGTCTATTCAAGTACATAAGTAGATGTATGAGTGGATTTTTTGTGATTTATGTACTTACAAGTATAAAAAGTCATAGTAGTTTGCTGCCAAAATGATGTATTTCCAATCATCTCTGCTGCTCCACAGTGGTCAGACTGATTCCAATGACTGGGAATTGTTTTATTTAAGCACAGCACACATGAATGTATCAATTTATGTACAAATGTGGATGTTCAAATGGATTTTGAATGATTTATTCACTTATAAGTGCAAGAAGTCATGCAAAAATGATGTATTTCCAAACCTCTCGGCTGCCCTTCAGTGACTACATTGAATGAAATGTCTGAAAACTGTTCTAATTCAGCACAGCGTACAGACACTTGTCAATTCTAGTAAAAATGCTCATGTTTAAGTTAGTTTTCAATGATGTATTTACTTATATGTATCAAAAGTCATAGCCCTTCACTGCCAAAATGATGCATTTCCAACCATCCCTTTAAATGTCTGAAAATTGTTTAATTCAGCACAGCACACATCGACTTGTGAATTGAAGTACATATGTGGATGTTTAAGTGGGTTTTTATATGATGTATTGACTTGTAAGTACTAAGTAATGGTTGTTTGCTGCCAACATTTTTTCCAAGAATCTCTGCTTGGAAATAGGTTCATAGGCTAGTGTTTGGGCAGGATCGGCAAAACAGATCTGGCC
Organism: Engraulis encrasicolus; assembly: GCF_034702125.1. NCBI lineage: Eukaryota > Metazoa > Chordata > Actinopteri > Clupeiformes > Engraulidae > Engraulis > Engraulis encrasicolus. Next base: position 285,108 of record NW_026946049.1, read on the forward strand.
CAGTGTCTTGTTTACAACTACCCAGCACTGGGCCGGATTTGGATTATGGATGAAGAATGGATGAGGGCCACAACTGGCCTAGATCAGCTAGATAACCTACTACAACACATGGAAAAACATTTGGCCCGGATCTGTGCCTGATCCATATTATACATTTGGGGCTCATCTGGCCCTGATCAGTTTCCTATCTGGGGCTCATTTGGCCCTGATCCGTTTCCTATCTGGGGCTCATTTGGCCTTGATCCGTTTCCTATCTGGGGCTCATTTGGCCCTGATCCGTTTCCTATCTGGGGCTCATTTGGCCCTGATCCGTATTCATATTAAGGCAACGGCAAATCTGTTCAAACAAATGAGCTGCTCACAATTTATGCATTTTAGTATTCTTTATTGTTTTCATAGCGTCCATGTCAATAGGCAATCTCTCTGGCTGACTCTTCACACACCTGTAAAAGATATTAGACACACAAAGTAGATGAAAAGAAACACTACAGTTAATATTCAACTGTCTGTGCAGGCACAAATGACTGATGTGATTTTGCATTAACTGAGAAATAGAGAGGCCACACACACACACACACACACACACACACACACACAGTTATTTACAATCCAGGTTGTATATCACGAAGCAGTTATTAAAATCAATTACAATATAAGATCACACCACACACAGCTACCAGATGCACCATTATGGACACGCCCAAAGTTGCACACGTGTACAGCTATTGACACCATGTGATTCAGCAGCAATCTGTGACCTTTAACCCCCCCCCCCCCCCATCCATTCTACACATTCACAATTGGATGAAATGCATAATTTGAATTGGTCAAAAGCATTTGATTCCATTTAACCCATTATATTGCTATTTATATCACATCATCGATTAACTAAGGGTTGTTGGAACATGAATTCGAATAATAATAAAAAGGCTTGATGTGACTGGACTGTCAACTACAGCAGTGGTCCATAACCTTTTATGAACAAATTAGAGATGTACAGGATCCAAGATCCGGTTCCGGATCCGGCAGGATAATAGGGTTTTTCACAGGATCCGGATCCGGTTCCAGGATCCAGGATCCGGTAGCCGAGGCTTTTCAGTCAAAATAGTTTGAGCCAACGTGTGTGAGTAGGCTATGTGTTTCAACCCTTTCGTAGGATCCGGTATCCGGTTCCGGATCCGGCAGGATCTTAAGCAGTGGATCCGGTATCCGGCAGGATCCTAAAAATCAGGATCCGGTGCATCTCTAAAACAAATACCACCTTGACTTCCTCATAAGCCTGCACTCCCCCTTAACCTAATCAGAAGCTTGCCAATGCCCCCCTTAGTGTTTAAGAATTGAGATATTGTTCCCCATTTGCAACTGAGTGCCTCCCCACTCACCTGTGTCCTTCTGAACGCCCCCTGGGAGGCTGTAGAACCCCCATTGGGAAACACTACAGTACAGAGAAGGTCTATATGAAAGTGGGGACCAATTTCACCAAGAAAAGTCTGTTCAAAATGTGTGATCAAAATCACTGCAACATCTGCATACACTTATAAGTCAAGTTTCAAGAGTAATCAGTGTAGAAAAAGTAATAAAAGTTCCGGGATAGAAGTGAAAATAATCAATTTATTGAGATAGTCTCCTCTCCTTCACAAGGACACAAGGACTACCTCCTCTCCTGGTGCCTCTTCTCCTGTTAGGTACATGCATGTCTTAGTGTTTGGGATTATCTTAGTGAACAATATTGAAGAAATCGAACATGGTTTTCATACTATTTTGAGCATGGTCCAGCATGTTTTTTTTGTTTTTTTAACTGTGGTTTGACTATGGTTTAACTCTACAATTAACCATGATTTTACTCTGAAAACAAGCCATGATTTTCCACGGTTTATGATTATTCATTTAATTGCACTTAGCTGCTGCTTTCTTTATCCAGCGCAGTGAGCGCACATACTGGTGAAAGTCCTTGTTCAAAGGCACTTCAGCCACGGATGGAGGTGTAGGGAGAGGTGAGGGTGTGGTTCGAACCGGCAACTCCCTATGATCTTTAGTCCATCTCCCTAACCACCAAGGCTGCGAACAAGTTTTCATGTTTTTTGGATAACCATGAAACACAATTAACTATATTTTTCCCCCCATAGTCACAAATAATGATAAAAAAATAGAAACCAACAAAAAAAACATGAAAACCATGAATAACCATGATCCATGGTTAGTCAGGGCCACGGTTTCCATGGTTACCCCAAAAAAACCATGGCTGGTTCAGAGTACTTAGAAAAACCATGACATGCCATGAGAAAACCATGGTTACTACAGGAAAACCATGGTTACTACAATAAAACCATGGTCAATTTTCATATGGGTTAACACCAGGAGTGCTGGCGATTACGCCTCGGACTGATACAGACGTTCCATCATATCCTAACAGAACTGGGCTAAAAAGACAGGAGGCCAGGGACCAGCTTTAGCAGACATAATTGTTTCCCAACCTATCATATCACTGACCACTTGTCTCGCAACAAAAACAATATCCCTTCAGAATCTGAACACTGGCAAGTTTCACTTCAAGGACCAAGTAGACAAGTAGATGCTTCCCTAATATAAAAGCAGCAATACCAGTGTTAACAAGCAAGCCAGCCTCAAGCAAATATTGCGCTTGATGCTCATTGTCATACCCAATGGCAAAGTTTACCTAAAGAATATTATTCATTATTAGAATATAAACAGTTGGTATGTTTAGATGTAGAAATATAGCAATTACTACTTATCTGTTGTATCTGGGGATGCCACGGTCATTCATTGCAACTAGGAGAAAACAGCTCCATTGCTCCAACTGAAAAATGAGACACATGTTGCATTAGGCACTTACCCTGGCACATACACACTCACAACTACAAGATAACTTAAAGCGGCACTATGTAGGATTAAAAGGTTAATTAATAACTGTCCCGAGTCAGCCGGTGCTCATAGACTCAATAGTAAGTGAATGATGACTCTCGCAACCACTTTTACAGTCCACTGTCAGAGAACCCGGAATGTAACTTGACAGAGCGACCAGATGTGTTGAGTGTTGTGGGAAACATTTCTCATACGAAAAAAAAACGCTTTACATAACACCAGATACATATTCACATTTGTTCCATCAACTACTGGCATTCTGTGATGAAAACATTCTCACAGCAAGCTTTGTTAAACAGCATTTTTTCATGACTGTGTAGATTTTGAGACAGGTATGCCATGGCTACTCCGCAAACTATGTGATCCTACACTGTGCCTCTTAAAAAGAAATTAATAAAAATAAGCCAGAAGCATTATGCTGGAATTTAGACCAATCGTGTCAAAATAAAGGTCCAACCGAAATCTTGTGATAAGGCAAAGTAGACATTCTGTTGGTTACCACCAAGCCATGTCACAGTTTACCATAAAGTGAACTGAAGTTGAGACTTGTCTTTGATGCCCGAAAGATGTATTATTACAATGTTTGTGACATCAAATATTGCTGCCTGGTCAAATGATCAAATTTAAAAAAAATACGGAAGGGGTATGCGTTGGAATGGAAACATTTGAGGGCATCGTAGGTGTCATTGTAATGTCACAGCGGATTGGAAAAGTAACTATGTTCTACTTGCGGAGAGATGTTACAGTGAATCTAAAGTGACAAACCTCATTGCCATCAGCATTGGGCATTAATAGTGCAACAGGCAGTTATCGAGAAATAATCACATCCAAATGTTGAGAAAGCGCATTTTAAGTGAATGGATGTTCTTGCAACTTTGTATAGGGCTGTATAATAATTACTTGTACATTCATCATCAAATTTCCAAGCCAAATGGACTGTAACTATGGAAGAGCTGCACCTATTGAGGTATGAGAGTAAAAGCATTCTGAAGCATTCCAGAATTCCTAAAACTACAGCTCACAAGACCTCACAAAATATGGCATATTGTAATATTTTGATCCAGTGGTGTGAGTTACTTAACTTAGTTAACTTTTTTGTGGTGGATATACTGTATATTTGAGCAGTTTTTTTGTGGTGGGTATACTGTATATACGTATATATATATATATATATATATATATATATATATATATATATACTAATTCTAAATATTGAATTAATCAATTTTAGGTGTGTATACATTTTCAGGTGGGTATACTGCATATACCTGTGTTCTATGTAGACTGTACCACTGTTTTGACCCTACCCACTTCCAATTCCTTTTCATCTCTCTCAAACCAATTGAAACCCAGGTGTTGATCCCTCAGTCCTGGAGTAATTCTTGTTGGTTCATGTTGGTTGGTCCCTTCTGGAAGGCAGTGATACAATGGCTATAGACAAAACAACCACACAGCCAAGTCAACATTACACTTACTGTGGTTGGCAGCATGCATTTCTATGGTCTTGGTTATGTAGGCACACTTCATCTGAAAATTACACCTGGAAATCTGTGAAATACGTGTATGTGTGATGTGAAATGTGTTCTACAGTATAACTGTTCAATGTAAGACAATAATATTATAGATGAGACTCTCTGGTGGACAGAAACACACATGCACCGCAAACTAACCAACAAATGAACACACAAGAAACTCAGACTATCCCATATTTCTCTTTGATACAGGCACCTAAATATTGTATTTTAAGAATGATGGATGGTCTATGTATTGTGATGTATGAGATGACAGGAGAGTCTACCTCCTTGATGAGATGGGGAGCAACTGGTGAAGTTGGCTGAAGGGATGGGGTCATCTAAGTCGATGCGCTGTGGTAATAGAGAGCAGTCGACAGAAGGATTTTAGACGTCTATCGTACAAGCTGAGGGAAGTAAATGAGTGAATGACATAGGACATTACAAACATTGAAAGATGTGGTAGAATGCAACTTTTGTGGTGGAAAAAACTCAGGACACACAAAAAAAGATTAGTTGAACATGGAAAATCTACCTGACAGAACTTAGTCTTAGAAGCCTTAAGCAAACCAGACACTGATTTCTTATCCTGAAAGTATTCTGATTCAGATTAAAAGGGAAACTCCTAAAGCATAGCAGCAGCTCAGAAAAAACTCCAACTTATTTGATTAGTTTAACGTGGAAAGCAAGTGGAAGCAAGTGATGATATAATAGGCAAAAATCATTGAAGCTTACAGAATGAATGTATTCTGCATTTTAAATTGAGTCATAAACCTCTACTGATTATTGTGTGGTTATTGAGTCATAGCGTATATAAACAGGCTTAAAGGTTTAAATACATTTTAGTTAAGAAGTAATAGAGCAGTGTAACCTTAACTTTACATTCACACAGGCACTGATGGTTGATGGATCGAATCAACAGGCATGGGCAATGTAAAATGCATTGAGGACCATTGTTTGCGTTGTCTCTGACAAAGGTTCAGAATTTTCACACACATCGTCTGGTGTGAACCAGGCTTGACATACAGTGCCGTGGGTACTGAATTTTTAACTTTTTTGCAATGTGGCACACTTAACATTTTCAGATCACCACACAAATGTTAACATTCAACAGGGATGACCCAAGCAAACATAAGATGCATTAGTTTCTCAGTGACCATTTCATTTGTTGAGAGAATAATGTCATAAAACCTGCACGAGCCTATGAGAAAAAGTAATTGCCCATTTTTTTTTATTTTTTTTTTGAAAAAAGGTTTGCACACTCCTTTGGATTTTTTCTTCTTTAAGTTATTTTTTCTTCTTTTTATTCATTCATTCATTGGCAATGACGTTTCGACCTCTCGGTCTTCCTCAGAATCTGAATCTCGTAATCTTTTTGTTCAGCCCCAGGGATTGTGCACAAGTAACTCTCTACAAAAAAAGTAATTGCCCCCCTTATTAAATGAGGAGGTATCTGTGATTTATCATATTATTTTGGACAACTGAATTATATTTCACAGCTGCCCAAGTTTGGCTGCTACCAGGCCTTTCAAATCAAGAAAATGTTAAGTGTGCAAAACAGTAAAAAATCAGTAGGGGGGCAAAAACACACATGGCACTGTATGTCCTCATGTATGAACCCCCATTCAGTCAATCACACGCAAGGTCAACCATTGATAGAAGGAGCCTGTCTGAAGGAAGGGTTATAGATCGCCTGACATGGGACCACCATGGGCGGACTTTCAGGTCGGTTAATATCAGATCGATCCAGTCAGAGCGTCTGGCCCGCCCACCCAAAATGAGCAGGCCGAGTATGCGGCAGGGAAAACAAGCAGCTTTGAATGAATGACAGTTGTTAGCAGAGCCATAGCAACACTAAATTATCATTAGGGCTGTGCAATATATCGTATCAATATCGTGATATCAATATCGCTGTCGAACAATATCAAATTTCATAATATCGATTTGAGACAATATTTTTGTCATTTGTCTATACTGCCAAAAGGTAGGTTATAAGCACAATGTATTGCCCTCGCAGCCCTCCACTTGAGCCATTGCGAGCACAAAGCAGACTTGCTACCCAACACTCATGCAGAACACCACTGTGTCTTTCTCTATGGCCCTCTACTCCGACTGCTGAAGGGAGTGAAGATTGTGAATTGTTTAGCACAATTCATGTGTCTTTAAATAAAATATCGTCTAAAATATCGTGATATCAATATTGACCAAAATAATCGTGATATTGATTTTTCTGATAATTGAGCAGCCCTAATTATCATTGCTACAATACATCAAAGAATTACTCACAGTTGATGGAAGAAAAACTACATGCCTCTGGGTGACTTGAGAACTCTATTACAACCTATTTTACCCTAGAAGTAATAATACCTCTGAACCAAACAGAAACATTTTCTCGAGCTGTCAAAAACATGTTGGAAAAAAATACTTATTTATATATTGCTTTTGAAATTAAATATATTTACATATACTTTAATATATCATACTACACACATGTGTACTGTTGATTGCTGTATTCCATGCTGTTTGTGTAACTAGTCAGACAAGATTGTTCAAGCAATGCCAAAACCATACATATGTACAAACCCCAACTCCGGTGAAGTTGGGACGTTTGGTAAAATGTGAATAAAATGAAATTGCTATCATTTTCAAAACATTCAATCCATTCATTAGATGGAGAATAGTGAAAAGACAACATATTAAGTGTTAAAACCGATAAAAAATATTGTTTTGGGGGACATATGTACTCACTTCTAATTTGATAACCGCAACACGTCTCAAATAAGTTGGGACGGGGATCAGTGAAATGTAATAAACATCCAAATAAGATAAAGCAACAAAGAAGGGCATTTCAAAATGAATTGTACTGATGGACAATATGAGTGTCCAGGTATAAGACCATCACAGAGAGGCTGAGTCACTCAGAATTAAAGATGCAGAGGGAATAATTACCTTAGTAATTACATACATTTTTAAATTCCCTTTGATTTACCATGATTGAATGTATATAAGACATATTTTTGTCATTAAAATCATTGTATAAGTTCATGATGTCATGAAATATATATTGGCTGTAGTCTCACTAGCATTCCAAGAATTACAGCTATTGAAAATTGACCATATTAAGAATGCTTTATGTGTGCAAATGATAGAGGGGTTTTATCATTCTCCTATCCACCCGAGCTCACTTGAAATAGAGCCCGAAGACATGGGAAGTCAGAAGAAGTCAATTCTTTTTTAAAATAATAGTCTTGCACATCCTGTGCTACAGTGAAAATGGACCATCCAAATTGTGTTGGTGCTAACTTAAAAAGTCAGCCTCCATGATGGCATGGGGGTGCAGTAGTGCATTGGTTAAGTTGTTCTCACTCATCTGTAGAGTTAAATACAGTGCTGAATGATATAAATGGGTTTTAAACAGCATGAAAAGCCACTCATGCATTATATTTTGAAGGGAGATCTTCAATTACTGCCACATAGTAAGGACACATTACATTCTCTACTATGTTTTAACAGTTTAAGTCCATCATAAGCGCCAGCAGGTGATAAAATGGTGGGCTTTTGGTCAAGACCTGTCACACTGCAAGCATTACAGAAATGAAAACATTGCAAAACATGACAAGGAATACACCCACCATATAAGCTGGTGAAATCATGTCCAAGATGGGAATTAACACTGTTTTTTTATATTAAATTATCTCATCGGTTAATGTATTCACTGTTAAGTGTTGTCTTTTGTTTTATTTTTAGTCTTTCTCGACATTTGCTGCCTTTTATCGTCCCTGTCCCAACTCTTTTGAGACGTGTTATTTTCACATATTCATGAATATCCCCCAAAACAATCATTTTGGTCAGTTTTGATGGTTGATATGTTTTCTTGGTGCCTTTCTCCATCTAATGTAAGAATCAGACGTTTTGAAAATGTCAGTATTTTGTTATTATTCACAATTTACCTTGTGTCCCAACTTCTTTGGAGTTGGGGTTTGTATCTTAAATTGACTAATAGAGGATGAATGGTTCAAAACTAAGTGTAAGGAAGTATACCAAGACCCAAACCTTTTTTTAAACCTGCCTCCTCCTCCTCCTCCTCCTCCTCCTCCTCCTCCTCCTCCGTTGAGCCTGGTGGGATTTAGGCTTCCCATGTAGACCTGTGAAGAAACCAAATTTGGCCGGATGACTACAGGACAAAAATCATTGTACAACACATACTGTGCTGTGTGCTTCACAAAAAAACCCAGTAAATTGTAACAGGTTTGTGTTTGTGCATACTGGAGCCTCTGGCTTACTCCCTGGTCTCCTTCAGGACCTGATGGGTGGACTGCCACAGCCAGACACACACCTTCTGCTACTTCTGTTGCTGCTTCTGCTCCAGCTGCAGAGAAAGTAGCCGTGCAGAGGTAGGGGGAGAGAATGGTTAAAATGTATGTGGAATCAAAATCTGAATGAAAACAGCTTTTAGTATTGGTAAAGAACACTACTGTTTACAAGGAATTAGTCTTGCTCACTGCTACATCGCACAAAACACATGTCACCTTGGTTTCTTCCTTTTCTTTGCGTTTGTCCGTGACCAGACAAAGTTGCAGGTGTGGTGAAGAGTAGCGAGCTGACAAACAAAGTTCCCTCTTCAATAATATACTATTACAAGTTACAATTTAACTTGTAATAATTCATTATTGAAGCGGGAACCTTCAATGTTAGATGCACCTAAATGTCCAATGCTAAAATGGCAGTCCAATCAAGTCCCAAATTAAAACCCCAGTTTGTGCAAATAGAGTGCAAGCAACTAGAGGAGCAAACGAACACCCAGCAGCAGCCAGCGAGGGAAGCATCAGTAGAGGCAGCAAGCGAGTCAGCAGCAGAAGCAGTGAGCTTAGCACAACATACCCAGGTTACCGTCCCTTCCAGCAGTCGGTTCCTCCTCCTTACTTCACTGGCACTGGCCGATGCCTCCGGTGTGGGAAACACCAAGAAAGGGTCTCAGCAGTGGGAAGAGCCTTCACAGCCAGCAGAATGTTTAGTACGCTAACTATTTTCAAAAGTGTACTTGCGTTGCCTGGGTGTGGCTTAACCACGACCCAGATGGAGGATTGAGAGTGTTGCGTACACTGTGTGGAAACCACAATTCGATGGCGTTCCCTCTGTTCTGTTCCTCCTGCTCTGCTGTGACCTCTCTGCCGTGCTCTCTCTCCTCTGGCTGGTCACATCTGGTCTTCTCTCTGGATCCCTATTAAAGAAAGTAGCCACAACTACCCCCATAAGTAGCACATTGAGCCTACCAACATGTGTCTTAGAGTTTGCAATGGAATCGCTTTGGCATTGTCCGATCCTTGGCACCGGCAAGTCATTTGTAAACACAGCACCCCAATTACAAGACACAGCAAACAAGCATTTCACAGCAGAAGTGAGTGCACCGCAAACCACTGAAAAATCGCAGCCAAGTCAGATCATTGTTTCCAATCAGTCCAATCAGCTGGTCACTGTGTCCCCCCCAGGAAACAGCTGAGGGTAGTTGGTTATCAAATGGAAATTCACACGCAAACAAAAATCAAAACAGAACGTGAAACCAAGCACTGCACACAACAGGGTAAACACAATAGGCCTACTAAAAAAATACACATGGTCACACATGTAATATCATGTAGTACACAATTCAACACACTACATGTATACACAATACAACAATAAATAAAATGTAACAATACAAGACTGTTGTAGAACACAGACCGCAATGCACTGACACACAATGAGTACGGGAGCTTCCAGAGCTGGTGTGTGACTGTGGAAAATTGTATGTGTATGTAACCGGGTGGCAAATAGAGGTTGAATTTTTAGGTTTGTAAATGTAAGTACCGACTACGCCACCAGAGGGCGCCACAGTCCCTCTGGAAAATTGAACTAACCCACTAGCACATTTTTAAATGAAGACTCACAGGTTCGTTTTTAAGACACGGAGACAGGATGTCAGGGGAGACATGTGCTTTTCTTTTAATAATACAAAATGGTTCTTACAAAATCTTTAATATATATACAAAATCACATGAGGCCAACACAAATACACCTGAGCCAGTAAATGCCTATACCCCCAACCCTCTAGCTTCTGTTCTAGCTAAGCACGGCAAGACAGTTGCACACAGCAAACACTTCTAGTGAAAAATAAGCATGCAGGGAGAGTATAGTCACACTTGTATTCAACTTGAAAAGGCCTAGGCTACTATGAAGCACAGCACACATTAAGCAAAGAAAGCTAGGATGTCCTGGGGTTGCTTAATGGCGGATCAGGTTACTGTGTGTACACCAAAGACACTTAAAAGAAAAGAAACAAAAGAAATAAAATATAAAGCTATTATCATACACTCACACCGCTAACCAGAACGCTGGCGTTACCGGGGCACTCAAACGCTCATAAACAACTCAATATCAGGTGTAAATCACTCATTCACACATCATCCACACATAATTGGTCCGAAACTCAACCACAAACAGCAGCCCATCCAGATGACAGTCACTCACTGGATCATCCGGTCACCGTGACCGGAGAGACATGGAGTCTAGAACTACCATGTAGCAGCAGCAGTGAAAAGGGCACAACACCCGAGCCCAACCAACGTAGGCTGTACAAGTAGCATCACCAGCAGTCTGGCTAAACCAGCTAGCAGCCACACTCCAAGCAGCTTCACAAAGACACTACACAGGACTACCAATTTCCCATAAGTGCAGATCCGTCTGGGCCTTGACGCCCGAGCATGGAGAAAGGAAACTGGCAAGGCTGCCCAAAACAGTAAAAGCTGCCACCTCCAAGGTTACCTGTTGCCCTGCTTTTAAAGAAAACACCAAATGCTGCCCATTGGTGCCTACCAGTCACATGGTGAGCCATGTCACAGCAGAGTGCTGTTGGGAATTAAAGGGACATGTCTCATTATGCTACATTCGCCCCCGTCATTTTTGTCGTCGCCCCGACGACATAACGAAAAACAAACACAAAAATGCCCCACCGGTCAACTTTAACTGGCTATGTCCCACCACAGGGTCATCTCACCCTTGTACTCTTGCACTCACACATGCACACGCTCACACACGCACACGCATTCACACACGCACGCTCCAAGGATGCACTAAATCATACCCAGAAGGTTGCACATCATCAACATACACATGCACACACACACACACAGGCAGTGCAAGACCATACAGGATGGTGTTGAACTAGGCTGGAAAGGCATAAAGAAGTCCCTTGAGCCCGGCAACCGTCCACTGGAATTCCTCCGGTCAGTGGAACCCTGTCTTCCGGACGAGTGACGTGGGGAGGGCTGGCGATTACCTCCCCGCTGAACTGTTGGCGATGGTGAGGATGGTGCACCAGCAGGAACCCGCGGCCCGTCACAGGCCCGAGCAATGTGGCCAGGTTGCTGGCACCGCCAACATGTGATGGGCGCCCCATGCGACCCTGGTTGGGGCCGCTGCAGTTGGTCAACCCATTGGGACAACAGCTTTATCTGTTCCCCTTGCCTTCTTGCCATGGCCTTTATTTCTGAGAGTTCCTCATCTTCTCCCATGTTGCACAGGCACCGATTTGCCAACGGACAAGGAAACCCACGTGGTCACCCTGGGTTGTCCCTGGAATGGGCTGCTGTTTTGTAATACAAACAATTAAAAGAAATAAAACTTCACATACACACACAGATTCATACACACGCTGCGCAGATAAATGTATAAAAAGAGAAAGCACACCCCAAAAACTCCAACTCCCGTCTCCTGTGTCCTAATCCTGCCGAATCTAGGCCAAATGTAGCAGGGGGAGGAGTTTGTAGCGACTACGCCACCTAGAGGCAGGGCAATTTTACCTCCAGGAAATATCTAAACCTTAAATTAGCACAAGTTCGAAATACACAGGACAGAGACGGGATCCCAAATATAATTCTCTTTTATTGTTGTACAAATGTGCAAGACAAAAATATTAAAACAATGTGCAAGGTCGCAAAAAGCCCGATCGGGCACAGTACACAGTAGCGGGGGAGGGGCCCCCGAGAGAGAGCGAAAGAGCGAGAGAGAGCGAGTGAGTGAGAGAGAGAGAGAGAGAGAGCGAAAGAGCGAAAGAGCGAGAGAGAGCGAAAGAGCGAGAGAGAGAGAGAGCGCAAGTAAGAGAGAGAAAGGAATGAACCTGGTCGTGCAGCCTGGGGCACCACTGAGATCACTAAACCTATAAGGATCTGTAGTACTACTTATCTTCCAACCGAACTGTGGCCCTGAAGTCCGGTGGGCGCTAGTTTCCCGAATGCGGAGTGGAGCTGGAGTTCCGGGCTGCAGGTGGAGGTGTAGGGCCAGAAGGCTGGAAGCGAGAAAACGGAAGAGGAACGGTGCAGTCTCTGACTGCCCCTCGATTTCCTCCTGGGCCGGGTTCAGGATCCTGTTGGGGGGGGTGTTCACGAATGGCTGCAAGAACATCAGGTCCGACTGCAGACTGCCTTTGACGGGGCTCGAGCCCGTCTGGAGACCGCCGCGGCCCGTCGGAAAAGGAACCATGACTCACAGGTGCGTGATGCACCACTGGGGGAGGGTCAGTTGGTATTCTTACGCAATGTTGGCGTACGGGGGCGTCACAAAATCCAGGACCTGTGGAGCCCGGTGGTGTATCGGGTTGTTAAGGCGCCTGGCGCAGGCGGATCTGTATATACGATAGCTCCCGTGCACAGTCTTGACCAGACTCGACATGTCCATCGGTCCTTGTTGAAGGTTGTCCTGGGGACCCACCCACCCACGTCAGTTGATCCACATGAGGCGCCCACCAGCAGTGCGCCTCAAGAAACATCCTCCACTGAACTAGAGTCAGCTGAAGAAATGGATTTAATGGCCGTGTGCCAGGGGTTGCCCGTAGTCAACATCCACAACCCGTCCGTATCTTCAGGAGCATCACCGCCCCGGGCAGTGGGCGAGCCTGGAGTGGAGGGATCTGCTGTGGTAGTACCGTCATCTTCCAGGGTGGTTGGACAGCCACCGGCTATTGTGGTGACCGCGGTCCTCGAGCCTCCGGCCCGTGAGGAGACCCAGGGCAGCACTGTCCGAAGATCATCCCGTTCCACCGCAGGACAGCACTCAAATGTCCACCACTTACCAAGGCCTGTAAGTGGATCAGCAGATGGGGTGGTGACACACCCAGCCTCTGTTTCCATCCCGAACGCCATTGGAACAAGTCAGGCTTCTTCAGAGCCCTAATCGCCGGGACGGCGATTCACAAAGGGGGGGTGGATTGTAGCAGGATGGAATTGGCATTGCGTAATAGGAGTGATTGACAGCTCGTGACTGACAGCAAGGGGCGGGCTGAAGTCTATTTATCCAGGTAGACACTGGTTTCCTGTCTCGCTTCCGTTTCCATTGGGACCTGTTTTGGTGTGAGGTTGGGCTGTGTTGGCCACCGAGAGGCCGCGGATGAACTGCGAAGGTGAGCATGTGTTCTGTTGTATTTACCGGCAATTGAGTTCTGTGACTTGGAATTATAGCGACGCTTCCTTTTGCAGAGCGGCGTTACTCACCTGCATTTCTGATCGTTTGAAGCGCACTGTAACCTACGTGGCGCTTAGGAGCCAGGAGCTGGCTGATAGGGTGAGTTTGGTCTCCATCCTCTCGATAAGATGCCCTTCTGTTATTGCTGCCCCCCTAATGCGAACCATCTTGATGTTTGTAGCCAGTTAGCCTGCTCGAGGTAATTGGTGTGGCGTGGCGATCCTTGGAAACGCTGTGCCGGTGACTCGCTTGTTTTAAGGTGCGTATAATGCCTGTCTGCTCTCTTATCCGCTTCCTTACTCCAGTACGCATTACTGATAGCAACTTTTTCTATATTTGTAGCTTTCATCGGCGGCCCCTCCGGCAAGAACCAGCCAGTGTGGTGAGCCTACATGTTCTTCGGCTGCTGTTTCGCTGGATAAGTTGGTTAGAATCTCTGTGTCGCCCCTGCTTCACCCGCTGCCTGTCTGTGCTTTGCTCTGCTGGGGTTGGGGAAGTACCCCGCTTGCTGGCCACACTTACCCCTCTGCCCTGCTTATGCTTGTCTGAGGGTGCGCAGTTTCGGGACCCTTGCCTGCTATTCGCCAAGCTATTATTTCTTTTCATTTGATTTACTTTTGCATGTTTTGTTATTTTGCTTCTGCATGTTTATTTTGGTTTTCTTTATTTTGCTTGCTGCATGCTCCCATTTTGCTTGCCCTGCTCCCGCATGCCTGTGTGCTCTGCTGCTTGCTTTAACTATTTGTGTGCCGGTAGCTATAGCTATCCCTGTTGCTAAGGGTTATATGTGTGCAGTGCCTATTTTGTTTATTTATCCTTCTTTTCATTTCATTTACTGTGTGCATTATCTGTGTGTTTAATTTACTTTATTTTGCATTTACTTTATTTTGCATTTATTGTGTTTATTTTGGGTTTAAGGTGGGATCAGGGAACTCTTGGTAACTGCTACCTCCCTCAGCAGTTTGGGTAGTGCCTAGGGTGTGTGAGTGTGTGTGTGTGTGTGTGTGTGTGTGAGTGTATGTGTGTGAAGGAGAGAGTCCTTACTAGTATTCCTTTTTTTGGGGTCTAGTGGAACCCATTGAGTGTAGTACGTCGGCAGCCTGGTGGTGAGAGGAACCCCTTGTGTGCGCACACAGTGAAAGATAAGTAGTACTACAGATCCTTATAGGTTTAGTGATCTCAGTGGTGCCCCAGGCTGCACGACCAGGTTCATTCCTTTCTCTCTCTTACTTGCGTTCTCTCTCTCTCTCGCTCTTTCGCTCTCTCTCTCTCTCTCTCTCTCTCTCTCTCTCTCTCTCTCTCTCTCTCTCTCTCTCTCTCTCTCTCTCTCTCTCGGGGGCCCCTCCCCCGCTACTGTGTACTGTGCCCGATCGGGCTTTTTGCGACCTTGCACATTGTTTTAATATTTTTGTCTTGCACATTTGTACAACAATAAAAGAGAATTATATTTGGGATCCCGTCTCTGTCCTGTGTATTTCGAACTTGTGCTAATTTAAGGTTTAGATATTTCCTGGAGGTAAAATTGCCCTGCCTCTAGGTGGCGTAGTCGCTACAAACTCCTCCCCCTGCTACATGTAGTTGTGATACTGCACAGTATACATGTTGATTTGTACTGTAGTAATTGGTCAGTTTACAAATAGTTCACTACTAGTGTGTATATCATTTAGTTATAGGTTAGGTTTTAGGCTTTAGGGTGGCAGGCTTATTACATTGTCTCATTACATTACATTGCCCCTTTCCCATTCAACTTTAGAAAACGATGACAACATGGTTTAAAGCTGTAAAATCAATCGGAGCTCTAGATCTAGTTGAGAATTAAATATTCATATTGGCATGACATGCTGGCTAGTGGTAGCCAGTACCAGTTCTGTACAAGGTGGTCAAAACATGTATCTAAGACACAAGGGTTGCGCTTGGAATACGACACCATCTTATAAATCCCATTATACGGTTTACTATTTGCAATGACGGGGCTGAAAATGTGATTTATGTCCCATTTGAATGCTATGGTCTGTTGACATGAACACTAGCTAGTTAGCTAATAATAGCAGATTTGTATTTAACAATTAAAAGTATACACAGGGATAGAGCATGTCCCTCTATATGCGCGTGTATGTGTTTATTGTTGTACACACACCACAATATTACACAAAGATAAAAACAGATGAAGACACCGTGGGGATATTTTAGGATCTACCACTGCTTTCCATGATCGCAGGGCTGGATGGGCGCTCTGGTCGAAACTCGCGCGACTCGGGTGCCATTCGCCTCTTCCGGTATTTCAGCCAATCATAACACTGATAGTCGTACAAACCAATCACATTCATTTGGGGTTATTGTCCATGTTCTGGGTATGTGTCCTTGTCGGTGCCCAACGGGTTCTGCCTGCCTGATCCGTTCCCTTTGCACACTGCACATGCGCAGTATGACGTATACGGAAGAGAAATTGCCTGATTTGTTCCGTTAATTTTTAACTTTCTCGTTTTAAGTATTTATTTTGCGGGAGGAAGTTTGCGTTTTAAACTGTCTGTTTTATAATAATATATAACCGTTACAGAAACGCCAATAAGGTCACCAACTGGTCAGCTAACCAACTGACTATTCAGAGCACAATATTCTATTATTTACAGCGACAAACGCGTTTGATGTAAAACAACGATATAAAGTAAAGATATAATATAAATATATAACATATCTATTTGTGTTAATGTTCTGGCGGCTGCAAAATTAACATTTAAAACGTGAAAGTCATAAGGGAACGGATCAGGCAGGCGGAACGCGTTGGGCACCTACAGTCCTTTCTCGCAAAATGAGTGGATGTGCAACCGGATGTGAGGTTTATTGTGCGACATGACGTCAAGCTTCAGCGACAATATTCAGCGAAACATCAACACTACCGAGCATGGAAGAAATTGAAGTACTTCTTTTCTTCCTGACTTTATATTGTTGTTCGAACGCCTTTTTAAATTCCATGTTGGAAAGAAGATTGGCAAATATTGATAAAGAGATTGAAAACGCCGAGAGGAGAAGGGCTAACAGGAGAAGAGAACTTATTTTACGAATTATGGAGCTAGATGTGGAATTGGCACGGGCAAACGTTAGGCACAACAGGCGAAGAAGGGTAAGTTAATTTGCCAAATATAATTTCAAAGTGTACCAGCCTATTGCGTTGTCCACATAGTTTCACTACACCGAATGTCATTTCTGTTTTTAGGGTCTTCGATATCTTCGTGCACGACGCTCTCCCCTATCTATTTATTTCCGCGACCGAGCACGAGAAGCAAGAAGTGGGATTTGATGCATGCGCCGTGCAGCAGCAGGCTACAGGATTGCAAGAGAGACTCAAAAGAATGGCTCTGTGTCACTTGGCTATGGCAGAACCAGAACACATTCAACACAATCCATAATCGTGGCATTTCCCGTAGCGGACTGGAGCGGCGTTGGATATGAAGATGCATTCATCCACCAGATCATGTTAGTTGTAAGTGCCGTGGACGTGAGTCCGGGGTTTATGTATGTAGACTAGAGGATGTACAGTGCCTTGAGGATTTGCACACATGCTATCAGTTACCCTCGCATATTTGACCGTCACATGTCATCCTCCCACAACATACATAAACATACAGTGCCTTCAAAAAGTCTACACACCCCTCCTCAAATGTCAGGTTTTTGTGAAGTAAAAAATGACAGAAAGACAAATAAATTCACAGCTTTTCCACCCTCAGTCTAAACTATAACCTGTACAATGCAATTGAGAAACAAGCATAAAGCTTTAAATGGAAACAATAGAAAATAAAAAACTTCAAATAACATGGTTGCATAAATATACACACCCTTAAATTAATACTTAGTTGCAGCACCTTTGGGCTTCTCTGGGCTATTCCAAAACCTCAATCTTATTCTAGTGAAGCCATGCTTTTGTAGACTTAGGCGTGTGCTTGGAGAAATTGTTGTTCTGAAAGATTAGTTCCTCTGCATATTCACCTTTCTACCAGGGGGCCGGAGGTTTTGTGGCACTAGCACGGTCCCTGTGGAAATGTTCACAATTCACTCCTCCCTAATGAGGGCCCAGGGCCGGTTTTTAGCATAGGCCGGCTAGGCGGTCGCCTAGAGCGCCATGTGAAGAAGGAGCGCCGAAATGGCGCTCTCCTATGCGTAATTTTGCGATATGAAGTTTTTTTTATGAAGTCGCAATCAACAAAGACTGGCGAAAGCGCTCCTCACGGCAAAGCGCCCCTCAGCCAATAGTAATATCGCTTCCAACTGTCTCTGGGAAGTCTGTGAACCAATAAACAGACAGTTCTGAGAAAGGGGGCGGGACGAGTGACAGCGTGCGACCTATTTTGAATTTGGAGACTCACTCGAGAGACAGAGAGGCAAGCGCAAACAGTAGTGCTGCTCTGCTGGATGGAGATTATTATGTTCTCATTAAACCACTCATTGCATGATGCAGGAGTTTCAGAGGGTGTTTTGGAACTATGTGATTTAATCAGCAACCGTTTGTGATTATGGAAAGCCTAATAGTTATGAGGTTACTATTTGGAATTAGAGAGAAAAAGAGCTTTGTTTTTGATCAGAGAAATCGCTAGTTAGCATGCTAACATTAGCCAAGTATTCCAAGCAATGAAATCCAGTGAAGTAGCTGTTAGTAGCCTACTCACTACTCACTAACACCCACCTGATATCATAATACTTGCTTAGGTTGACAAGCAATGTAAAGTAAGACTGGTGCAATGTTTAAAACTATTTTAGCTGCCATATCTCCTTCCATCCACATGAATTACCTGCTTGTTGTAAGCTTAAAAAAACATTAATTTCCAGACCAGAATGACATAGCCTACATTAACAGAACCATGCACAGCAGACAAGTGAGGCTATTTACTATATTTTTTTATATTATGAAATTCAATAGTGTGACAGTTCTTCTCCCTTTCTCTCACCCTGTCCCTCCAGTTCAAACACATAGATAGCCCCCTTCTCATTCTCCTACTCACAAATGCACCACTATTTCCAGTCCAGAAATGAAATTGGTTTGGAAGACAGCACAAATGTGAAGCTTATTAAAATTGTAATGCTGCCATGCTTTGTGATGCTGTAGGTAGTGTAGATCAATGCAGACCTCCTTGGTAGGCTTATTGTCTACACATGCATTTTACAAGCAAATGTACTGTATCACTCTCCTGGCATTTCAATTTCACGTTACAATTCAAACACATTGATAACCTCCCTCTCATCTGGGGTTGGGGGCCCCACCATCATCACATCCAACACACCACACAGTGAAGCTACTTTCATGCGACTCAATCTGATGTGTTGGTCGCCTGTCAAAAAGAACCACAAATCCATTTGATGAAAAACGGTTATTGTTCTTGATGCTATTTAGTTAAGCTTACTACGGATATTACTCTTGTGTTCTGTAAGGTATAAGAAAAAGTTTTTTTTTTCTTTCAAAGGTAAGGCGGGGGGGGGGGAGGGGGAGGGGGGGCGCCAGAACTCAAACTCGCCTAGGGCACCAAATAAGCCAGAACCGGCCCTGTGAGGGCCCCAGTTACAGCTGAAGAAAAACAGCACAAAAGAACAATGCTGCCACCACCATACTTCATGCTAGGTATGGTGTTATTGCCGTGATGTTTTGCGCCAAACGCCTTAATCTACAAAAGAATGGCTTCACTAGAATAATGTTGAGGTTTTGGAATGGCCCAGACAAGCCAAAGGTGCTGCAACTAAGTATTAATTTAAGGGTGTGTATATTTATGCAACCATGTTCATTGAAGTGTTTTATTTTCTATTGTTTCCATTTAAAGCTTTATGTTTGTTTCTCAATTGCATTGTACAGGTTAATAGTTTAGATTGAAGGTGGAAAAAGCTGTGAATTTATTTGTCTTTCTGTAATTTTTTACATCACAAAAACCTGACATTTGAGAAGGGGTGTGTAGACTTTTTGAAGGCACTGTATGTTTATGTATGTTGTGGGAGGATGACATGTGACGGTCAAATATGCGAGGGTAACTGATAGCATGTGTGCAAATCCACAAGCGTTGTTCCTGCCCAAACCAGTCATGGTTCGGTAGAATGATCAGTGGTTAAGCTGCTAAACCCTTAACCGGCAATGGGGCAACCGCCATTCAGTATTTGATTGTCATTCCGAGTCATTAAAACATTGTTGAAAGTACTTAGAGGCGTGTGAACAACATTCTAACTCAATTGACATCTGTGCACTATCTGCACATGCGCACCACCCACGGCTGCACGATCCGTTCGCTAAGATCCTGTCGCCCTTCGTTTCGCTAAAAACTGATCTGCTGTTTCGCTAGGCCAGTCTGTAAGATTTGTTTTATTCATGTAGCCTGACCTGGTAACTGTGGTCAGTGATTGTTGATCCGTTTTTGGCAAGAGACGGACAGATGTCAGCAGTTTGCGTCCTATTCTTTACATTTGAGAACTCAGTGTGTGTAGTGTGCACTTTTTATTTGATTGACATGTGTTAGACGAATTAAACAGGTGCTGTTCTCAGTGATGCGCGGGTCGACGAAAAAACAAGACACACCCGACCGCTTTTTTCCCTAGTCCGCCCGCTTGCCCTGCCCGCAAGATTAGGGTAGGGTGGGGTAAAACGCCCCCACGGGGCAATATGCCCCCCCACCTGTTTTCCCTAAATAACCACTAGAGGGCTTAAATATACATTTTCACTGTTTCTATGCATTACGTTGACAACGGGGATATACAAATTATCCAGAAAAAACGACTGAAACAAAGTATTTTTTGAAGGGAAACGATTTACATGGTATTGATGTAATTTTCAGATGTGAGTAAACAAGTGTTTATAAAAATGTAGTTAAGCATTATATTGCAGTATTATATGATAGAAGAAGAGTGAAGTCTGTAGTTTCAGAGCATATAGGCTGTTTATAATGAATACAATTACATTTGAATAACTTGACCATTTTTTGAAAAAACAGCTTGTGGGGTAAAACGCCCCCTATGCAGAGGGGCAAAACGCCCCCAGGGGACTATCACAATATTAGGCTATAATAACATTATTATTAACATTACTTTGTCAAAAAAATACATTTTTTATATTTCATGGTGTAAACAGATGTTAAAATCTGAATATTTGAACAAAACCTAAAATATTTAGGCTAAGTTACCTCAGCTATTTAAATATGCTAGCAGAGTTAGCACAGTTAGCTAAGGCTAATAACTAGCCTATTGTATAATAGGCCTATTATATTTATTAATGCATGTATTTATTTTCATATATACATTTAGCCTAGTTATTGTGGTATAGGCCTATATTTATTCACAATATATGTTTATTCATGCTAAATTTAGCTTGTATTTTACATTTGACTGTTCAGATTTATGCATATTAGGCCTATATTTGTTAATTCATATCATCCTTAAATAAATATGAATACGATATACTGCACTGTTGAAAATATTACCTCTCTTTTCTTTTCAGAGGATAAAATTCATATTCTGGTCACTTTGGTGATGATATATGAAGCAAACAGGCTAGTAACAAAGGGGGGCATTTTACCCCATCTCAGGGGGCGTTTTGCCCCACTGGTGGGGTAAAACGCCCCCCTCACACCCAGTTTTGTTTTTGTTAAAATATGAATAAACAATTAATTTTTAACAATTTCCGTGATGGATTATTAATCATGTCACTGCCACCAAAAACTGTGACAAAAACTAAATCATATGGCTTACTTCTGCTTAGAGAAAAGTTACACTTTCCTTAAGGGGGGCGTTTTGCCCCACCCTACCCTATTCATGAAAAATATTGACCCGGCCCGCTTCCCGACCCGCCTTTGAAAATAGTAGCCGTGCGTCTTTATGAACACCCTAGCGTCATTGGCAAAGCACAATCACGTCAATAAAGGTCTTAAAAAAGGAATTTGCGTCAAGAACAAGACAGCTGTGCATTTCAACAGGACATGTTGGATTTTTGAACGAGGCCATGCAATGACGACTGCCGACTGTCACCTGTTTATTTCGGTAACATCGTCGTTTGGATACATGGAGAAAATTAATCTGTAGGTTGGTGAGCAGACGGAGGCAGCCGTCAAGTGGATTGCCTCGTAGTCATGGTACGACACAGGAAATGAAAACAAACTCTGTAAGCAACACAGGAGTGCGAAACCATTAGGCTACAATTGTATAAGAAAATATGTAGGCTATATCCATCACTGCACTGTTTAGAGAGCACCCTCTGTGTTCTTCAAAATGCACTCAATGGTTGCACCTGCTGCACCAGTTGCGCGCAGAAGATATTCGGCCGACGCGGGAGCCTCATTAAGTCTCCTGCAGAGCGCGTGGCACCATCATAGTTATTCAGCCATATAAACTTTGATCTATTTCGCAAAAAATGTCCCTGTCTGCTAAAGTAAACTATAGCCTATTGGCTAGCCTATAGCCTACTTTAAAATTCGGCATCATTTCAAAGGTCCTGACCGACCGCACCCGACCCGAATTTCATTAAAAATAATATTTCATAACCCGTGCCTGCGGTCGACCGCAGTTAACTGCAAGCGCCCGCTGCTTTCGGGTCAGCCCGCGCATCACTGGCTGTTGTCACCATAGTTATTGTCA